>NW_007578950.1:213996-218701 GCF_000690725.1 Stegastes partitus | reverse complement strand
AACAACCACAAAAAGATACACAATGACCACAAAGGCACACAAACAACCATAAAACACAACAAAATTATCCAAAAAAGACGGACAAGAGAAACAAAAAAGTGAGGAATGCTTCACTGTCAGGACAGTATGTTTACTGTGGCATTCCTGTATTACAAATTACACAAAATGATACAAAAATACCTAAAAGAGGCGCAATATGACAGAATAGACTACAGAGGGACGCAGGAAGGTGAGAAAATGGCACAAAAAAAGAAAAAAAACAAAACTAAAAAACCAGAAACACAAAAAAAATATGACAAAAGTGACAAAAAATAACTCCAAAGACAAATAGAACGGCATGAAAACACAACAAAATGACAAAAATGAATAAAATGACACAGGTGGTCAGAAAACACAAAAAGATAGAGACCATGAAATTATAGAAAATTACACAAAATGATCACAAAATGACACACAAACACCCAAACAGACACCAAGTTACATAAATGGACAAAAAGAAAAGTTTAAAATAAAAGTTTAAAGAACATCAGACTTAAAAGGAGATGAAGAACGATTATGAACCCAACAGCAGGAGGTTGAAACAAGCATCGAACCACAGCGTCGTAATTATAATCAAGCTATAAGCTCTAAACCTGAGCTTTCATTTACCCTTTAATGAATGTAGCAACGACAATCAGGGGCATAATTAATGAATAGGTGGAGGGTGAATGAACATATGTGTACCACAGGGTTAGAGTTTAGATTAAAACCTTTAAAATGCATCAATATTTGCACAATTACATTACAACCAATTTAAAGTTCAAATTCAGACGTTCACTGCAATTTAGGGAACGATTAAATAAATAAACGGTTAAACATGTAAAAGGGTTTTTAATCGCATCACACGGGCATTAAAGCCATTTCTGCTCCTAACCGAACCATTAGGGCAGTTTAAAGGGGCAGCAGTCCACATTTAAAAAACAAAATCCATCCATCCATCATCTCTACACCTTAATCCTCACTAGGGGGGTGGAGCCTATCCCAGCTGACTCAGGGTGAAGGCAGGTTCACCTGGACAGGTAAAAGAGCTGGACGTACAAAGTAGTGAATAAATCAAACATCACAATCTCACTAATGACAGAAATGTGTTCCTCTGAGCTCCTGAGGTTTTAATATAGTAAATGTTCGTTTTTAATCTGACATTGAGTACTCTACTGTTCTACGTAAAAGTAATCTGATTACTCTTATGGGATACAAGGAATACTCTTCTGTTGTGTGCTCTGTTGGCTCCAGTGTTAGAAAACAGTCGATGTTTTCTGCTCGTGACAGCGAGAACTGTGCAGAACAGTCGGTTGTGACCCTGTTCTTTACCAGCAGCAGAACATTTCCTCCCACTGACTCTGAGCCTCACTTGGCTGCCGGATCAGAACCGTCCGGAGGAATTTCTGCCACATTTTTCCCAGGATTCCTTTCATGTGGCAAGCCTTCCACCAGCCCCACTGTTTTTCCCATGACACACTTCCCTGCGTGGCTTCGTCGGCTGCCAGGATGTGGAGGACGTCAAGGAAAAAGGGTTTCTGCTGCGGGGACAGTGAACACACTGGTTCCTCTTTCTGCTTAGACACACACACACACACACACACACACACACACACACACAACCACAAAATAAAGACCAAAATCCTTCAAAAACTCACAAACACAAAGACACAGATCACAAATTGGACAAGATGACGGAAAAACAACCCAAAAAATGACAGAAAATAACCACAAAGAGTCCTTTTTACGACATTTTGTGCCTCGTTCATGTTTTTTTGTCTTCATTTTTTTCGCTGTCTATATCATTTGTGTCATTTTGTGTCTCTTTTCTGTTTTTTTGTGTTTCATGTTTGTCATTTGTGGCACATTTTGCACCTTGTTTGTGTTGTTTAATGCCTAGTCCGTGTTATTTTGTGGTGCATTTTTGTCATTTTAAATATTTTGTGCCTTGTTTGTATTGTTTTATGCATATTTGTGTGATTTCTTTTGTTTTGTGTCATTTTGTGTCTTTTTGTCTTTTGTCACTTTGTCTCGTATTTGTTAGTTCCTATGTTGTCTTTGAATGCCTCACTTTTGTTTTTATTGATTTTTATTTTATTGACATGTTGTTTGTGTCATTTTGTTTGCTTTTATCATTTTGCGTTACCTTTTTTTTGGGGGGGGGGTGTTGTTTTGTGTCTTATTTGTCATTTTTAGGACATATTGTTTCCCCTTTTTTGTCACTTTTTGTATAACTTTGCTCACTTTTGTTGTTTTGTATCTCATTGTGTGCGTCAGTCGTGTTGTTTTGTGTCTCACGCTTGTAATTTTGTGTTTTGTTTTAGTAATTTTGTGTCTTGTTTGCTTCATTTTTTCACTCATTTCTATCATTTTGTGTCTCCTTTTTGTTGTTTTGTTCCTCATTTTGTCATTTTGTCTTGTTTTTATCGTTCATATCTCATTTTTATTGCTTTCTATCTATAATTTTTGTTGTTTTCTATATTGTTTATCATTTTGTGCCTCACTTTTATAGTTTTCAGTTTCATTTTACTAATTTTGTGCCTCGTTTTTTTTGTCATTTAGTGTCGGCTGCAGGTTTTGATGCATTGTAAAAGCGTGGCGGCAGCGTTGTGCGAGTTAGTCACATCAGTAATCAGCTCTCGTCTCAGTGCATTACATGGAGGCTTCATGATCATTATTACATCTTATTATTGGAGCAGCGCAGACAATTAGCCTGAAATGTTCAATATGTGCCTCTAATAATAGACACATTAAGTGAGCTGCAAACAAACTGTGGATCCTATTAAAGCTGCGCTGCTTATTACTGCTGCAGTAATTATTTCCTCGGAGCTCCAGCACTCGTCTTACAGGATAATCCAGCTCTGACAGCAGAAAACCTCCAGATCTGCTTACCTTTCCTTTGTTTCAGTCCAATGGAGACAAACTCTGAAGCCTTTTATTCGCCTATTTTCTGATCGTTTACGAGGTGAAACTAAAAATATCAGCAGTGTGACAGCAAGTGCAAGCTCTCATTTACACCAACGTACATTCATATCAAACATTTCTGGCTCCTTTGTGAGTGNCCACCGTGCAGCCCAGAATCAAACAGAGAAACTGAAACATCCGACTGTGAGGCTTCACAAAGATGGAAAAGCATCCAGGAAGACCAACGAAAAACCAGCACAGTGTGAGCAGTGGTCAGGAGGTCTGGAAGGAGCCATAGTAGCAGGATCAGGGCTGCAGTGGTCGTCCTCCTGGAATGACTCCATGGACACGACCTACTTTCAGAATCTGGCTGTGAACACAGACGGCAGCTTTTCCAGACTTGGCACAAGGGCTATCAGAGGACACCTGTTCCTGTGAAGGACACTTCAGAACATCCACGTCTACAGAGGAAGGACAAGACAAGAAACACTGCATGATGAGAAACCTGATGGATGCTGGGACCACATCCTGAGCTGGGATGGGACCAAAGTCCAGCATACTTGGTTTGAACCTGGTCCTCACATCGTCCTGACAGTGAAGCACAGAGGTGTCTTTAGTTCCATTAATGTTTCTTTATGGTTTTCTTGTGTCTCTTTATGGTCATTGTGTGTCCAAGTGGTAATTTTGTGTTTCTTTGTTGTTTTGTGGTTGTTTATTTGTCTTTGGGGTAATATCATTACTCTTTGTGGTCATTGTGTTTGTGTGTGCGTGTGTGTGTGTGTTGTGTGTGTGTTTGTGGGTGTGTGTGTGTGTGTGTGTTTTAGGGTTGTTTTGTGCATTCTTGTGCTGATGTAGTTTCTCTTTCTGGTTGTCTTGTGTCTCTTTGTGGTCGTTGTGTGTCTCTTTAGTTCCATTTATGTGTCTTAATGATAATTTTGTGTTTCTTTGTGGTTGTTTTCTGTGTTCTGGGGGGAATTGTTGTGTCTCCTTCTGGTTGTTTTGGGTCATTTATTTGTCTTAATGGTAGTTTTATGTGTCTACAAAAGGATAATAACTTCTAATAACTTGTTTAACTGTAAACTAAATTGTATAATTCATCCTACATCCACCCAACCGGTCGAGGCAGATGGCCGTCCCTCCCTGAGCCTGGTTCTGTCGGAGGTTTTTTTTCCCCTGTGGGGGTTTTTGGTTCCTTCCCACTGTTGCGGACTGCTTATAGGGAATCCAGATGTTTTGGATTGTTGGGTGTTTCTGTCTCTGCCTTTGTGAAGCGCTGTGAGATGACTGTTGTTGTAAATATGCGCTATACAAATAAAATTGAATTGGATTGTCTTCATGGTCATTTTGCTGCATACGTTTTTACTGCATACAGCTGTTTTACAAAGTTTTTGTATTTTTGTTTTTCACTAAAAGGCCTGCACCTTACTTTTTGTTGTACTCGATGCAATGACAATAAAACGAATCTGAATCTCTGAATCTGATTTTGTGGGTTTTTTTGGGTTGTTTTGTGCTGATTTAGTTTCTCTTTCTGGTTGTCTTGCGTCTCTTTGTGGTCGTTTTGTGTCTTTACCATACCTGGATGTTACTTCATGGTCATTGTGTGCCTCTTTCTGGTCACTTCTCCACCGGGACCACCACAGTGAACACATCGTCCCGACAGTGAAGCACTGAGTCGGTCATCAGAAATAAAGCTGGACGTACAAAGTAGTGAATAAATCAAACATCACAATCTCACTAATGACAGAAATGTGTTCCACTGAGCTCCTGAGGTTTTAATATAGTA
>NW_007578950.1:204366-211579 GCF_000690725.1 Stegastes partitus | reverse complement strand
TCGCTTTTAAAGATGGTGATCAGCAGGAGTTTAAGCGCGTACAGAGGCAACTCATACCCCGTCTCCACCAAGAAGCACCTGGTGCTAGTTCCAGTGCTTAGTTGGTTCCAATCTGGCACCTCTGAAGAACCGGTTGCTTTTTCATCAGCAAGGAGTCACGTTAGAGCCACACGTCACTGCATACGTAGCCATTTACCGAACAACACTGGTGCCACATGGAAGTCCACACAGGACTCCAGACTGACTTTTTTTTACTGGTGTGACCAACTTTCTTCTTTGTTCACACTTCCCACCTGGTCACAGGCAAAACATATGACTTGCTGAACATTTTCTTATCGATAGACTCTACAATTTACGATGTTCCCTGAACGCCCCACATAGCAGGCTGCGGTAGCTGCTGTTGGTGGCCGCGGTGTCAGACTAAAAGTGTGCGATTAAAAGCTTTTTGTTTATCGTTTGTGGACACTGCTGGAACTATGAATTTCCCCACAGGGAGGAATAACGTATATATCTATCCATGTGATACCAAGAATTTTGTTATTTGTTTTTGTCATTTTGTGTCACTTTCAGTCTTGTCTTTGTCATTTTCTTTATCGTTTGTGTCATTTTGTGTTGCAATTTTGACATTTTGACTATTCTGTCGTTTTTGTGTTGTTTGTCTCGTGCGTTACATTTTGTGTCCTATCTTTGTTGTTTTGTGTCCCCCCATGTCGTTTTGTCTTCCTTACATTTTGTGCATCACTTTGCTCATTTATGTTGTTTTGTGTCTCATTTATGTGGTTTTGCATCTCCTTTTGGTCTTTTTTGTCTTGTTCTTGTGTCTTGTTCTGGTTGTTTTGTTCCTTGTTTTATGTCTGTGTTGCTTTGTGTCTTGTTTTGGTCAATTTGTGTCTCAATTTGCTTGCTTTTGTATCTTGTTTGTGTTGTTGCGTATCTTATTTTAGTCGCTGCGTGTCTTGTTTTGGTTGTTTTGGGTGTTGTGCTGTTGTGTGTCTTGTTTTTGTAAGTGTGTGTCTCATCTGGTGTGTGTCTTTTAACGTCTGGTTTGTGTAATTTAGTGTCTTTATGTGTTGTTTTGTAATTATGTGTCTCGTTTGTGTTGTTTTATGTCTGGATTGTGATGGGGTTTGTGACCTTTTGTGTCTTTTTGTGTTGTTTTGTGTCTCTCTGCTCCGTCAGGTCTCCACCATGTCTTTGAAGCTGCACCATGAGCTGGTCTCAGTTGTAAATCTTCCTCATCAGGCTGCAAAGCTGCAGCTGCTGCATCTGATGCGTCGCTGGTTTTTTTCATCTTCCAGAGCAACACATCCATCTCTGCACATGCTCAGTGCCTCTGAGGACTCTGTGTGTGTGTGTGTGTGTGTGTGTGGGTGTGTGTGTGTGTGTGTGTGTGTGTGTGTGTGTGTGTTGACAGCGCTGACCTTTATTCACACTCTTGTTTCGTTCTGGTTTTGTGAGGAGGTGGTCCGACCCTCTTCATCCTCCTCCGAACCTTCACAGCGGGTTAATGTAAGGCCACGTCCCCCGACACACACACACACACACACACACACACACACACACACACACACACACACACACACACACACACACACACACACACACACGGGTTTCCATCACTTCAGAGGACATTATGCTGCCTTGCATTCGTTCCCTGCAGTCCTGAGCAGTACTTTTGAAAACAGTTTTGGTCTTTTTCTATTTGCACATCTGTCCAGCTGTTCAAATCGTGTTCAGAAACAATCATTGGTACCCTGGATGTGGTTCTGGTTTCTGATCATTCACCAGAGAAAACTTTACAAAGTGCAATCTGGGTAAACTTTCCAGGCTCATATCAGCATGTGTGATGGTGGTTGGTCAGAACACGTTCTAGACCAGGGTTGGCAACCTTAAACACTCAAACCTGTTTCCCACAAAAAAGAAAACAGCGGGAACCACAAAACCCTCTCGACATCTAAATGAAGGTAGCACTGCATATATGTTTTTTTTACTTTTGTGCTATGTATAAAAACTATAGTGTGTTGCATCTATGAAATCAGTGAACTGCTACAGAGAAAACAACATTTTATTTCTGCATGCAACAAAAACATTTTGACCGTCGAAAAAAAAGATGCTGGGTTGAACTGCGATGTATTAATTAGGTCTGGGTTTCCTCTGAAGCTAAATGCATGTAAAGTATATTAGTGTGACAGGTTCCAGCTCACGTTTCAGATTTTTATTTCTATTCTTTTCATGGGCAGCTGTGGCTGAGGCGGTAGAGCAGGTTGTCCTCTGATCGTAAGGTTGGTGGTTCGATTCCCTCCACAGTGGATGTGTCTGTGGGCAAGACACCGAGCCTGAAGTTGCTCCTGATGGCAGGCAGCACCTTGCATGGCAGCTCGGTCGCCATTGGTGTATGAATGTGTGTGAATGGGTGAATAAGAAAGACATTGTAAAGCGATTTGAGTACCACTAAGGTAGAAAGGTGCTATAACGGTGCAGACCATTTACCATTTATCATTCCTTCACCTCTCCTCAGAAATTACCTGAAACTACTCAGGAGGTGGGACATCTCTGCCTACAGCCTGGTTTCTGGTTTCTGGGTTTGGGGGGCTGTAAAACGCTGCAACATTTCCTCTCCTCTAAAAATCCCCACAGGTACTGAACGGAGTAGATCCGGCATGCTCTGCGACGGTTCTTCAAACCCTGAATGTTGTGAAAAAAAACAAACAAAAAAGAAAACAACTGTAAAATTGTAAATTGTACAAATGGAGATCTTTGTATTGTATCATTGTTTTTCCTGCTTGTTTTTTTATTTCTTATTTTTATTTCATTTTTTTAATATTGTTGTATATTTTTTTATTTTGTGCTACTGGCGATAAAACATCCCTTGTGGATCAACAACGTTTATCTAAGTCTAAGTCGCTCCCCCTCTCCATGTTCCTGGCTGTGGTTCCTCAGGGATTCCCTGACTTCTCTGAGATCTTTCCACCTCCTGGAACCTCTGATAGCAGTTGGAGATTTTTTTGTCTTTCCTTTTTTAAAGAAAAACATCCCAGAAAGAAAGAGCCGACTTTTCTTTTAGTGTTATGGAAATGTTGTTCTCGAGGGTCTCAGAGGTGTAATCTGGATTTAATGTACAGCCAGCAGCTCACAGATGAAGAACAGGGAACCCTGTAGAGAGGATCAACAGTCCACATAGCTTTTCAGTCAGACACAAAAAAGTAAATGTGCTTCTGGAGTTTGGATTTCATCGTCAGTTGGTTTTGGACTGAGACAACAGACTGCTATATATTTACTGAAAGACCCATTGGAACCCACCCAAAGGCCCCTAAAATCCCCCAGGACCCCTTACAACACCCTCAGAGACCCTGTTATAGAAACTTTACCTTAGACTTGAAACTCTTCCTGAATCTTCACAAAAATACCTGGGGGTTTCTTTAAAGAGCCCTGGAACCCTCTCAAGGACACCTTAAACTTTATCATCCTCCAGAGCTTCCCAAAACCTACTCAAGGATTTCCAACGACCATGAACCATTTTCAGGACCTTAACATCTTTTAAGGACCTCTGTACAAGTTCGTAGAACACTCTCAATGACAGACCCCTAAACCCCCCCTAAGAAACCCCTCACCCAAGTCTTAGAATGCTCTCCAAGACTACCAGAACCTCTGTCAGGATTCTTGCCAAACAACTTCCCCAAATCTCCTCAGAACCTGCCAGAAATCTCCTATAGACCCTTAGAACCTCCTTAAAGAGAACAAACCAATTTTAGGGATTCAAAAAACACTTGTAAAAGACTGAAATGTCTTTTTATGCTAAAAAAAAATCCTTCTCAATGACTCTTAAAGAGCCATAAAACCTAGTAAGGGCCTCCTGGAGCTCACCCCACGATTAGAACATTTTCACAAATCCCTAGAACCTTTTCAAACCTTTGTCAGGACTCCTACCACACAAACTTCTGGAGGACAGCTGAACCTAGAAAGTCTCAAGCAATTTTTAAGAAACCTCGGCACCCTGTCAAGGACAACTGACACCTAATCATCTTCCAGAACTCCCCAGAACCTACATAAGGATTCCAAGAAATGTCTTACTGACCCCTACAACCTTCTCAAAGACCATTAACCAATTTCAGAATCTCAACCGCCACCTAAAAGCCTCAAGAATCCTATTTTAGTGCTTAAGAGTTCCTGGAACCCTCTAGATTACCTCCTAATGAACCACTGTTTGAACACTCTCAAAGGCCCCCCAAGAACCTTCTCAAGTATTTACCGAGATTTCTGGCAGTAACTTCCTCAAATCTACTGTTAGAAAAATCCTTAGAACCTCCTAAAAGACCCTTTGAAAAATGTGTTGATGTCCCAAAAACGGTTAGGTGGAATCACAACTCCTGGAATCCTCTAAATAAACCCCTAAAGGATCCCTGAATCCCATCCAACTTACAATGCTCTGAAATACTGCTAGAACCTTCTAGAAGGTAGTTAAGCGCTACGAGATGACTTGCTGTTGTAAATATGCGCTATACAAATAAAACTGAATTGAATTGAGTTAAAACATTCATCAGGATTCCTACTAAGCAACTTCTTGGAGAACCCCAAGGACCCTGGAACCCTTTCAAGGATTCCTAATGAGCCTTGTTTTCTGCCAGGGATTTGTAGAATCTTCTTTGGAATCAGCTGTACCCTCTGAGAGCCCCTCAGTGACCATCTTTCTTTGGGACTCCTAAATCGGTCTCCTCAAGAACTTGCGTTCTCCTTCACAATACACTGACAATATCACAGTATCCTCAAAAATCATGAGCGAATTTCAGGACCTCAATAGGCCTTTAAAAGACTCAAGGATCCCATTAATGTGCTTAAGAACTCCGGGAACCCTCTAAATGACCTCCTAAACAGCCATTGCATCCAATCCTACTGTTTGAACACCTCAAGGACTTTCCTTAGCATTCATCAGTATTTCTACAAAGCAACTTTTCCAAACCTCCTGCCACAAAAATCCTATTGAAGATCATCAAAGCCTCTATAAAAAGGTGTTGTCCTGAAAAAAGCCTAGAGGAAAAAGAACTCCTGGAACCCTCTAAGTAACTTCCGAAAGACTTCTACTCAACCGTTAGAGTGCTCTCAGAGATCTTTGAAACCTTCTAACATATTCATCAAGATTCCTACCAAAGAACTTCTTGAATGACCCGAGAACCAAGAAACCCTCCAAGGATCCTGAAATGCTTTGAAGGATTCTCAAAGTGTCCAGAACCTCTAAAAGAATACCTGATTTCTACTTCGGGTTTGTAGAACCCTCTTAGAAACTGACCATATCCTCTAAGACCCCCTCAGCGGCCAGCTTTCTTCCGGACTCCAGAATCACCCAGCTTATTTACGTTCTCAAAAAGCCCTACAACCTTTTAGGTTGTTCATCAGGATTCTCACCAAGCAACTTCTTGGATGACCCTAGAACCCAGAAGCCCTCCAAGGAACCCTTTCAAGGATTCTCAGTGAGTCTATAGCCCGTGATAGAACCCCTGCATTTCTACCAGGGATTTGTAGAACTTGACTGTAACCTCTGAGACCCTCTCTGTGACTAGCTTTCTTCAGGTCTCCTTAAGAACTGGTGTCCCCCTCTTAAACACCAGTCTACCTTTTAAGGACCCCCAGGAACCCTCTTGATGACCCTCAGCAGTAAATTACATTAAACTCTAGGACATTAAGTGCTGTAGCAGAACTCTGCCAAGCCGAGTGCACAGTGTTCATTTCACAGCATATATCTGATTACTGTCAATGTTGGAACGTTGTCTGGATCTGTGAGCTTTGAGCTCCATGTCAGAAAATGTAAATGTTACTCTACACGTTTGTCTTGTGTGCAGCTGGATATTGAAAATATTAGCTCACTTATTCTAATCAGGCAGAGAAAACAATGTGTGGGGCCTTCGGGGGAGCCTCTGAAAACACATCAAGCTGAAACATGATTTATCAGATCAGACGCTGTAGTTTTAGAAAAAAAAAAAACATGTCTGAGACGGTGAAACAAAGAGGCAATCAGTTCCGGAGGGGGAAGCTTTTCTTTTATTTTCCTCTGATGGAGGCTTCCTCTGGGGACCGAGAACCTCCAGGGGCCTCAAACGATGCTCCTACAACATCTAATATGGAAATGAACGGAGCTGTTTTTCGCTGTAAAGTGTCAGGTTTCCCTCCTCCTGTTGTGTTTAAAGTGACTTTCTTTTGATGTTATTGTGTTCTTCATTTCTTCATCGCCTCAGACGATGATGGTACATATTTGTGTCGCTCCCCGGTGACAGTCAATATTAAAGCGACAGCGTGAACACAATGATGAAACACAGGCAGGAAAACCGACAAAACGGTCGCTGGAAACCTGTTAACCTCCATCAGCTGCTCAATATTTCCTTTGTTTTTCATTCATGTGTGGGACTGCACTTCACAGCGCTGCTTTTTCATCTCCAGGCGGATGCAGACAAAGGAGGGCAGTAAAGGTTCCCGCTAATTATGTTTCATAAAGCAAATTAAAGTGGAGAGCAGAAACTGAACAGGTTCATGTGATTACCATTAAATCAAAATGGATTTTTAATGACTCGTTGTATAATTATTTTTGAGACCAGAAACATTCAGAATATTTAGTGTTTTCAAACAAAGAGGGCGATTTAGTGACTCAAAGACATGAATGTAATGAAAGGCAGCAAATTACTGAACTGAGAGGAGAAAACAAACAGAGTGATTTAACTTAAAGGCACAAATTAAAGAGGCAAAGCTGTGCTATGGAGCAAGAACACAGAAACATATTTGGTCAAAGTTGAATGAAGTCCAGGGGCCTCGTTTATTAACTGTTTGTGCAATGGAGGCTTTAAAATGAAGCATCGGCGTCGGACCAAAATGAACAATGATAACAGCTGGAAAATTGTACATACAGATAATTATGGCTGGTTTTACATGTGAGTAGTTGTTTTTTGTTGTTGTTTTTTTCAGTTTTGTTCAGAGAATAAAAATAGTAATAATAATATGTTAACTCCACTGCAAGAGATGTTCTCTGCAAGTAGGTGGAAGTAATATGTGAGAACAATTGCGTTTCTTAAAAGCTTCTTTAGAAAGTTTTCTGGTTCTTCAAAGCACCACCACTGATTACAAAACTTTATTTCCAAAAGGTTCCTCATGTTTGTTGGAGTTCTTTCAGGTGACAGCAGGAAACTAGAGCCACAGCTAACAAGTATTTTTCATTCTTGATAAATCACTT
>NW_007578950.1:194456-203666 GCF_000690725.1 Stegastes partitus | reverse complement strand
CTCTCCAGCAAAGAGCAGCTGAAAAAAATCGTCTGCAAAGATTCTGGTAATTTCCATGCTGGATATTTAGACAAAACTCTTCGTTTTGAATTTGACATCAGAGTAAATACTCTCATTACTATAAGCAGATGCAATTTAGAATCATTTGAGTGACATCATACAGGAGTGTATTTGCTGCAGTTGTGTACTGAGTTTACATTCAGGTTTTACAACATACAGTAAACTGCATATTTGCTCTTCAGTCACTGGGAAAGGGCCACCTGGTTGGACTCCTCTTGCTCCACCCCTGGTGAAATAATGCCTTGTCATTGGGTAATTTGTTTTCCCTCAGAGGAGCGCTAGCTGGTTATTACAGCACAGCTTCATGGGGGCGGGGTGAGGGGGAAACAGTATTGTGGTAGTGTTTGTGACGGGAGCGGCTGGAAAATAAAACAAGCACGCCTCTTCTCTCACTTCCACTCAGAGACGGTGAGTGTCAAATTCAAACCTGCGATAAATTGAACACAAACGAGTTACTAATATGTGTTGTCTTAACTCGTAGATTTTCCCATTATCTTTTAACATCATTTCACATTTTGTTGACAAAAAGTTGATGTCATTAGGTCGGAAAGCTTATGGGAACTAGATAGTAAATAACCGTCAAAGGGTTCCTGCATTAATCATAATGTGACACGAAAACTTGCTACGGTGTGTTTTTTTCTTTTTTCTTTTTTTGAAACAAGGAAAATCTGCGAACGTTAAATGAAGACACTTTGCACACAGGGCATTCCCAATCCCAAGTTTGAGTTACAACTGAATTGTAGTAACTCAAAGGAGGCTTCTTATTGAACAGGAGTTATTTATTTTTTACTCCAGACAAACCGGTGCAGCTTCTCGCACATCCGGCATACAAATAAAACACTGAACACAGACTGTTGTATTTCTCTCTGTTTTGTAACAACACTAGCTCACAGTGCCACCTAGTGGACTGGGTATTTAGTACTTAGATTTTTCCACTTACATCATCCCTTCCACCTTAAGCAGGTACTCATTCTCAACAGGAACACTGTATATTATTTTCTGTGCATTAAAAAGTCTGCTTTTAGCTAAGTTGAGAGTCTGTAAGATAACCGGGCAACTTAGTGGCCCTCTTTGAATGTCTCCTCACTGGAGTTTTGCTGGTTACAGTTCCCTTATCAGTCTCTGGTAAGATGGCTTCTCCAGCTTCTCATCACTGAGCACAATGTCCTCAACATCCAGCCATGTCTCAGCCTTGGTGGCAGCCTGACAACATCTTCCTCTTGCCATTCATTGCTCTTTCCTTGTCTCTGGTCGTGGGCAAGAACTTGGTCCACATGTCTCCTAACGACTCAACCATCATCCAGCATCAATTTGTTTGACAAAGGTCCTGTACCAGTCTCTGTGATTCCTGGGATCCACTTGGGTCCAAGACTGAAGATACGGGTCAGTACTGGCTGTCCTTTTATTGAACCAGCGTCCCTTTTCCCTTTCGTCATGATGTCTTATTTGTCTTCCTTGTTTCTTCTTTACCTTGATCTTCAAATCTGGGTGAATTATGTCCGACGTACAACGCAGCTTCCTTCCAAGTAGCAACTCTGCTGGTGAAAGACCTGTTGTTGTTTGAGGAGTTACCCTGTAGCTAAATAATTCTCCGACAACTTTGGCTGTCATTACACCTTCTGGACATTCTTTCATCATTCTTGTAAAAGTTTGTACCCCTCTCTCTGCTAGCCCACTCCTGGAAGCATGATAAGGGGCAGAGGTCACATGTCGGATACTGTTTTTGAACTCTGTGCTGATAAAACAAGTGCCATTGTCTGACACCAGCAAGTCAGGTAGTCCATGGTTACTGAACCTAGTGGCAACTAGGCACTCAATGGTCGTGGCCGAAATGATGGGACCTGAGGAAGGTGATGCCAGAACTCCACCAGCACATCGCCTTCCCCACCAGAGGAGACAGAACTTTGGACCACTGTTATTCTCCATTCAGAGACGGCTATGCAGCAAAGACACAACCACCGTTTGGCAGGTCAGACGACGCCTCCATCCTCCTTCTGCCCAGGTACAAGCAGTGGCTGGAGAGAGAAGTGTCGCGTTGGTCTGACCAATCAGAGGCCGTCTTGCAGGACGCCTTGGAGACAGCGGACTGGGACATGTTCCAACACAGCTCTGGTGATGACGCCAGTTTGTTTATGGAGGCGGTTGTGGGATTTATTGGGAAACTAGTGGACGACACTATCCCCAAAACAATCATCAGGGAGTTTCCCAATCAGAAGCCGTGGATGAACAAAGGCATCCGTGATGCTCTGAAGTCCCGCAGTGACGCCTACAACACAGGACTCGCTACCAGAGACATGGGACTGTACCGAGCCACTACGTACAGCAGAGTTGTCCAATCCTGGTTCTCGAGGGCCACAATCCTGCATGTTTTAGATGTTTCCCTCTTCCAACACACCTGATTCAAATAATCAGGATTGTTATCAGGCTTGGGTGTTAACATTACACAGGACTTGACGTGGTCCTGTCACACCACGGCAGCACTCTGTACATGAACAAGCCCTTGTGTGTGTTTACAGTCACATATTTTTTTGCTTCCTCATCCAAGGGAATTTGGTGATATGCATGATTCAGATCCAGCTTGGTGAATTTTTTTCCACCAGCAAGGCTGGCAAACAGAACCTCAGTCCTGGGAATGGGATACTGCTTCAGTTTTTTGGTTTACCGTCAGTTTATAGTCTCCACATAGTCTGGTTGAATCACACTGGAACCACTGGTGCTGCCCACTCAGAAAATTTCACTGGCTCATCTGTTGGGCTAAGAGACGGTGTAATTCGGCCTCAATTCTTCCTCTCGTAGCATATGGGACAGGTCTGGCTTTGAAAAATCTGTGGGTTGCTTCCTTATCCACATATATTTTTGCTGGGGGCCCTTTAAAATTTCCCAATTCCTCACTGAAAACCTCCTCATGTTCCCCAAGTACCTCCTCTAAGGTCTCTTCCCTAACATGGTAGTAATGGGGTTCTGGTCTCCACTGTAAGCCTACTGTCTTAATCCAGTTTCTACCAGCTAGATTAGAGCCATTTCCTGCTACCACTACTAGAGGTCGGTTTTTTTCTAGCTTTTCATACTGCACTTTTACCATAGCTACTAAAAAAACCCTGCTACGCTGTGGCCTGTGTAAGTAGGGATTTGTATACAGTGTGATTCACTGGTGTCACCCCACATCCTGAGTCCACTTCAAACTGCTGTTAAGTCTTATTAACTCTCAGTGTCTCTACAAATGGCTTCTCTGCCGGACTTTCTATTTCCTCTACTTTGGACAGTGTCCTGATCTGCACATCTTCCATGTCGCCCTTCCCCTGGCTGACACCGTCTGCTTCCTGAGATTTTGCATGTTTACCTGTATGCTGTATTCTACCCCCTTTCCCCTTTGAAGCATTACCTGATCCTGTGGACCTGCAAACTTTCTGAATGTGGCCAGTCTTGCCACATCTGTGACAGACGTTTTTAATGAACTTGCAGTCTGCCGCCCTGTGCTGCTCACTACCATATCTGTAGCAAGCCTTTTTCTGGTGCTCCTGCTTACTGGGAAGCTGCCTTGCTGACAACTGGTGCACTGCCTGCTGTATCTTTGCCTGTGAAGGTGTAGACTCCAGTGTCTGTAAGTCCTTCACATCCTTGCTGGCTGTCTCAATAGCCTAGGCCAACTTCAGCGCCTTGTCGATGGTCAAGTCAGGCTCTGACAACAGCTGCCTTTGTATATGATCATCACCGACCCACAAACCAGCCTGTCGCGTAGCATCTCTGGTAACTTGTCTCCATAGTTACGATCTTGTGCCAGCTTCCTCAGCACAGTGAAATATTCCATGACTGTTTCAGCCAGCCTCCTGTTTCTGGAGTTAAACTTGTAGCGCTGTACAATTTCACTGAGTTTGGGGTTGAAATGGTCCTTTAACAGCTTTACAAGTTCATCAGCTGACTTTTCTCCAGGCTTTGCAGGACTTAGAAGGTTCCTCATGTCTGACTGCCCACTGAACTGAGCAGAATAGCTTTGTGCAAACCTGCATTGTCAATCCCATTAGCTTCAAAAAAGTGGTGGAGAACCTCACAATATCCCTCCCATGACTGGCTTTGGCTGTCAAAGGGAGCCATGCTTCCGACTACGGTTGCCGCCATTGTTTACCGCGCAGACATGTTACTCACGCAGTCTGTTTGCTTGAATGCGAACGTAGCCACTTTTAAGACCGTAGCACCACCTTGCATAGTCCCACGAGGCACCTGCTGAACTTCATCCTCGTCACCATTTATGTCGTAACACAAGGGAAGCTTCTTTTTGAACAGGAGTTATCCATTTTTATTCCAGACAAACTGGTGCAACTTCTAGCACATCGAGCATACAAGTAAAACAAAACGCTGAACATAGACCGCTGTATTTCTCTCTGTTTAGTAACAACTACACTAGCTTTTGAAAGTAGTAATTATTCCGTAATGTACAAGTGTGTTCTGACCAGAAACCTTTTCCAGATCATGTTTATTTTGTTAGATCTATTTCATTAGGTTAGGTCTATACATACATTAGCTCATACAGTGTGAGTACAAGTAAAGAGCACTTTTCGAGAAATTGCTATAGGCTACATCTACGGATAACGCAGTCATTGGGCGCCCCCCAAAATATAGCATTAGCCCCCTGTTAGCCCCCCTTAAGAATAAAACCTAGAACCGCCACTGTCTACAGTTTGGCTCAGAGCCTTCAAACATTCTTTCCTCAAGAGTTGCTGCCTCTGTAAAGGCCCACAAAGCACTGAAAGATAATATTTTATTATTATTTTGTGCTCACAAGAAGTGAATTTTAAAAACAGCGGAGCATCATAAAGCTGTCTGGTGGGAGCTGGCCTCTCCGGCCGCTGTGTCGACAGGTGAGGTCGGTGTTTATTGGTGGACGGATGGAGGGACGGATGCTCGCCAGCAGACACTGAAACTCGACTCTTCCCTGCTGAAAGGATGGGAGGAGTTATTACATGCATGAGCAGCATGTTCGAACATAAATCCGCAGAGGCTTAGGTAGACGATGAAAGCCCACCGGTCGCTGTCGACATGGATTTACAGCCGCTCACCTCGGCGATTCTTCCATTAAAATATCAGGAAAGTACTCTGAGAGCTACAGTATGGTGGAGAGGGCCGCAGGATTTATGAAAGGAAATAGCTGCACAGTGCTTTTCAGTTTTATTATATTTTCCAGGGGAAAGTGTCACGTTCCAGTGCTTGGTGGGAACTGGACACAGGAAGCAGGACAGGGAGCCGATGACAACATCTGGATGTGATTTTAGAGAGATGGCAGTGAAATATGAAAACTGAAGGAGGGACACAGAAAGCTCAGCGGCTGCAGGCTGAGAAACGACAAACATGGAAAATCTTACTTCTGTACAGAGCAATAAATAAATCTGGAGCAGAGGTTCACAACCTTTTGAGCTCACGACTCTGAAGCCATGTTCAGGCTCATCGCAATCCAGCAGAAAGCAGTTTTCCTGCTGTTTCGTTTTTTTTGTGGTGTTTCATTCAAATTAAGATTTTGTGTTTTTAAAGCCTGTAAACCGACTCATTCATATCTGGTTATTAATGGATCATAAACCTGAATATTCACTTATCAAGTCATCAAAAACCTGGAAATTTAGACAACACAGTGTCAAAAGACTGGCCAATAACACCCTTAAAATGTTAAAAACCTGTATACAAGTGCACCAAACATAAAGAAAACAAACAAAAAAAAACAACAACAAATAATAAGACACTGAAGGATGGATATTCAGCACCAAAGCATCAGTCTCAAAAACCTGGATGTTCAAACACCAAAACATGACGAACTGGGATATACAGTATGCACCAAAATGTCAGAAAACAGGATATTAATGCAGCAAACTGTCAAAAAAAAAGCAATGTTTACACACCAAAATTTTAAAAACGTAAATATTAATACACCAAATTACAAAAAACTTGAACGTTAAAACAAAATACCAAAAAAATGTATTTTAATGCATCAATTTGTCAATAAACTGAATAATAACTCCCCCAAATGAGAAAAAAACAGGACATAAATGCACCAAAACATCAAGAAAACAAACCATAACAGACTAAAGAATCAATATCCTGCATATTTAAACACTGGTGAGGAGCAGGTTATGTTCAGGGTTTCAGATGTAAATCGGCTGACAGAGCGTCTCCCTTTAACCAGATGGTTTCCTGACTGTTATTTATGAGTGATCCAGATTCTCAGCTGAGGTAATGTGTTTTATCTGCTAACGTGCTTCGTTGTGTGTCACTAATATCACTGAATGAAGCTGTGGAGGAACAGCATCACACTGTAAACATCACGTTGCTATGGGAACCAGATGTGTATTTAGTGGGTGATGCAGAAGTCACATAAATATGTTTTTATGTTTGGTTCTGTTCTGCTGTCAGGTCCGTTTACTCTGCTGCTACTGCAGCTGATAGAACAGATCAGAACATGGATTATTCTGCTGGTATTTATTACAGAGAATATTCAGTCAATAATATTAATTCGCTCTGATTGGGCCAAAACTTAAAGTTGTTTCCTGCATTATGGGACAGAGTCAGACCTAAATGAGCTTCAACATCAGATCATGTTTAAATATATGAAGTGTATCTTTAACATGCAGCCGTCAGCTGGAAATCAGTGGCTGCATCAGTAAAATATTTCTACCAGCATTCCTGTACAGCATCATTTGCATTTTACCGTCATAATATTTATATTCCTCATTGTTCTCCATTAAAACATCATGTTGACTGAAGCAGCTGCACACGTTTGATTCGTTTAGTGCAGAAGAAGAGTCACGTGACGCTTTAAACACCTCTTTTATGTGAACAGATTTTAAAGCAACAAGCCTGTGTTGACACCACCTCTGTGATACCTGTGATCTCTGACTTTAGTTGTTGTCGAGCCGACTACACAAAGAAAGCCTGTCTCTGGCAAACCTGCTTCACAGTCCAGCCCTCTGGATACTTGAACACCAAAACATCAGAAACTGGGATATAAATGTACCAAAATGTCAGAAAACTGGATATTAATTCAGCAAATTGCATTAATATCCACTGACATTTTAATCCTGAAGCATGAGAATGTAAAAGCTTGTATGGAGTCATACAGCCGTGACCCGAAGCAGCCAAAAATAAGTGCAGCTCTTGTTCTGAAGTGGTTCCAGTGGAACCTGCTGTTCCTGTTGCCTCACTGGAACCAGTTAAATCCTTAAACAGCAGTTAAAGTGGTGACTTCAGGCCAAACGTGTGACCTGCAAGTCCAAACATGGAGGAAGTGACATCATGGATCTGCTGGATTAGAGGCGGCGAGCTGAGCGCCGCTTCACCCCAACGAGCTAATTGTGTCTCTGGTGGTGCTGTGGTTTCCAACGCCTCCACCAGGAAACCAGAAACACTCAGTGATTCAAGTGTGGTTCTGGATGTGAACTTTTGGCTCCTCTGTCAGGGGACGGAAAAATAAAATGGCCCCCATTGTTCTGTAAAGATGCTCCAATCAGACTCTTTAGGGCCAATAACCGTCACAGGGTTCTTCTCTTTAGGACACTGCTTTGAAAGAGTTTCCCTAAAATGATTCATTGCATCTTGCAGTGCTCGGTTACTCCGAGCTGCCATATCCTGACTCTTTAAATTGTTCTCGGTGGAATAAAAAAACAGACTTTCTCTGTGATGGAATAATTCAATCACACAGTCTGTGTGGTGGATTCATGTTGAGCCTGAGGACTGACCGGTGGACTGGTTCACATGTTCTCCTTTACTGTAAAGCCAGTGTTTAAAGTTGATGCACAAGATGGAAGAGTTGAAATCATTTAACTACAATGTTTAGTGCTGGAAAAAAACAAACTGTTTAGTTAAAAGTACTCAGTTATAATAGTTTAGTGTCATGAATATTCAAGATGTATTTGAAGTAAAATAATTAGTAATAATAATTATTAATAATTATATATATATTACTGTATTGATTTACAATGCTTGCAGTTTTGCTACATGCTAAATAAATCAATAAGAAAAGAATTAATAAAATCTAAATAAATAATGTGGCAATATAAAGCACTATTAATCAAAAATCAAGCTTTTTTAAAAAATTATTATTTTTATTTTTTACTTTTCTATTTTTTTATATTGTCACTTTAAAAGCAAAGGAAATATGCACACAGTGACATTCCTACATTTTTCTGCGCATATTTAAATAGTAAATAAATAAACAAATAAAATGTAAAAATTAAAAAAAAAAAATTTACTATTTTATTTATTTGTCTTTATATTTCTACTATCAGCATTTTCTTTTATAGATTCATTATTGATTAATATTCTTTACATTGCCACATTATTTATTTTTTAATTTTATTTATTTCTCTTTTTAGTTCCACTTTTATTTTATTAGTCTTTTATTGATTTATGTTTGTCAATTGGCACTCTCACGACTCCATACAGGAGGGCTGTGTCTGAAATCACCCCCTATACCTACATAGTGCATTATACAGGGTGCTGTCTGGATGTTTGGTTACAGACATTACTCCCTGTGCAGACTGTTCTACAGAAGTGGTTCAAACTCAGAGTTGAAATGTGTTTCCTGTTTCATTCAAACTTTCACCATATAGCTGTAGCACTATGAATAAGGGAGACACATTCAGTAAAGGTGCACTCATTTGTTTTTTTAGATTTCTCTCAATAACTTTACTTTCCAAAATGTGTCCCTATCATTGTTTTACCTTTCATATTTTGCTTCACCTCCCCCTGCACAGACTTCTTTTTTGAAATTAATTTATAAGGTTTTTTTTGTTTGTTTGTTTGTTTGTTGTTGGTTTTTTTGTTTGTTTGTTTGTTTTTACAGTAGAACACATTTAAATCGATATTTTAAGAATTTTTAAATGTTGATTTTTTTTTTTAGATTCATTAAAATTTGCGTCTTTTTTCTTTGTAAAAGTTGTTTATGTGATTATATTGCTTTGAGAGTTCTTGACAGTTGAACTTAGACGTACACGATAAACTCGTTATCATAAAATGTTCATGTTTCACTAAATAACCCGAGTTTCGGTCGTGAAAATAATTTTTAGATTGACAGGTTATATTATTGTATCCTCAATATTTTTTGCCAAATTTGAGTTCAAAACATAATTTATGTTTCAAATTTAATTAGAAAAATGGGATCCAGTGTTT
>NW_007578950.1:191365-193272 GCF_000690725.1 Stegastes partitus | reverse complement strand
AACATCTTGACAGATCTGTTTTTCCATTCTTTCCTCTCTCTCCTTTAGTTCTTTGATCTTAACCTCTTTATTCTTCCGTAGTTGCGTGTTCGGACTCTTTTGTCCTGAAAGCCTCCACCTCGGTGTGGGCCCTGCTGCTGTTCAGCCTCACTGGAGCTGCTCGGTGGTGTTGGAGCCACATTTCTCCATCTCTGGTTGTTTTTTCACATATCTCCTGCCATCTTGTTGTCTTTTCCTCCACTCACCCTTCGTTTCTCTCTATCTGATAACTCACTGATTGCTTCTTCTTTGCGTGTATGACTTCTTTCCTTTTTTAAATATTCTTGGTATTTCACTGGGTCATTTCTCAGTCTGTCCCTGAACCCCCTCAATCGCTCTGCTCCACTCTTCCTGTTTTTTTAGTCGGCATTTTTATGTTTTATCTCTTCCTGGGAAAATACATGATAAAATAGAAATTAAATTAAATATGTGAAATTGGCCGGTGGAGATAGGAAGTCTTCATTGGTAGTGAAAATTTGGTGTAAGTGGCTGAAAACAGGCGCCCCCTATGGACCGCAACTTATCTCATGTCAGACGTCAGCTTGGCTAAAGTCCTCCTCTCACCCACCTCCTCTATGGAGTCAGTCCAGGACAGAGTAGCTCTCCAGATGAGCTTGTTGAGCCTCTTCCTGTCCGTGCTGCCTCCACTCAGCACAACACAGCGTAGAAGATAGCAGAATCTACCACAGAGTCATAGAAAGTTCTGAGTCCTGCACACTCTGAAGGAGCTCAGTTTATGTGAAACCCAGGAACCTGTAGCTCTCTACTACCTCAGTGTCCAGACCCTGGATGTTCACTGGCGTGGCGTGTGAAGTCCTGAAGTCAGTCATCGTCTCCTTCATCTTACTGCTGAAGCTGTTTGAGCTCACACCAGCTGACAAACTCTCTGATGACCTCCTTGTATTCCAGTTCGTTCCCCTCAGATCCACCAACGGCTGTGTGGTCGGAGAACTTCTGGATGTGACAGCGTTCTGGTTGCGTGTGAAGTCCGAGGTGTAGAGGGTGGAAAGGAAAGGGCCGAGCACCGTACCCTGAGGAGCACCTGTGCTGCACAACACCACATCAGACATCCTGTTAGTGAGGTGGTCCACTGTCCATGCAGCCAGGTGTTGGTCCACTCACGCTTCTTCCATCTGAAGACACTTGAGAAGTCAAAAAACACGACCCTCACAGTGCTGCCAGTGTTCTCCAAGTGGGACGGTGATCTGTGCAGGAGGAAGATCACAGCGTCGTCCATCCTGATCCCAGACCGGCAAGCAAACTGTAGAGGGTCCATCAGTGTGCCCACCATGTGCTTTAGGAGGATCCTCTCCATGGTCTTCATCAGGTGAGAGGTCAAGGCAACAGGCCTGAAGTGGTTAGGCTCCCTGAGGTGCGCCGTCTTCGGCACTGGGACCACACAGGAGGTCTTCCAGGACCGGGATCTTCTCCATAACCACCCCACAGAGCTGGTCAGCACAGTCCTGGAGCAATCTGTGGCTGATGCCATCTGGACCCAGAGCCTTTCTTGATCTTCTTCAGTTGCCTCCTCACCTGACCAGCAGTTGTGGTGAGGGGGAGTCGGCCTGAGAAGGTGTGGAGATGGGGCAGAATCAGAACCGTTGAAGAACAGATTCAGTTCGTTTGACCATTCACAAAAAAAACATAAAATCAAAATCAATTTTTCCATGCTAACAGAAGCTGACACCATGTTCTGTTAGCTGCATTAGCTTGCCCGCTGACACCCATAGATTCTATACTCTGTCTTAACTTGCTGCACACTAACACAAACTGACATCATATTGTTAGACATGTTAGCTTGCTAACTTAATCCCACCATTTTGATTCTATATTCTGTGTTAGCTTGTTACATGCTAACTTTGATTCTG
>NW_007578950.1:169446-190780 GCF_000690725.1 Stegastes partitus | reverse complement strand
ACATTTTTGATTCTATACTCTGTGTTAACTTGCTACATGCTAACGCGAGTTCACATCATGCATTCTATTGTCTTTGTTAGTTTGTTAGATGCTAACACGTGGCCAGCTTCTCTATTCACTTTGTTAGCCTGTTTCATACAAACACATGCTGACACTGTCAGTCGCAATAGCTTGCTAACACAGCTTCAATTAGCTATGATAGCTACATTAGCTTATATGTCCACTTCATAGATTCTGCATGCTATGTTAGCTTGTTACACCTTAGCTTAAACCCACACCTTGAATTCTGTTTTCTGTGTTAGCCTTTTACATGTGAGCACGAGCCCATGCTTGATTCTAAAACTGTTACTTAAACGAAAGCAGGTGGGAGGTTTGACACGTGAAACCAAAAACCGCTGCGTGTACAAACACATAAAAAGAAGTCTGGAAACTACAGACTGAACCCGTCAGCAGTGTGTTGTATGTTATCAGCACGGTGTCTGTTAACAGCATTTAAAACCTTCTGCCAAAGAAGAACATTTACTTCACTACTAATCATTTTAAAATAACATTTCTGAAGCAAAAACACTTGAATGTGTCATCTGTGACATTAATTTCTGTTGGGAAAAAAAACCCAAATATACCCTCAAAGTCAGGATATTTCATAAAATTTACTTTATTCTAAATTTTTCATTTAATAATCCTCAATAATAATAATAATAATAATCATATATATATCATGTTCAACCTTCTATGTGTTTTTGTTTGGGTTTCGTTTCCGTGTTAATTTTGCATCAAAGAAATTCAGCTGTTTTCTGCTTTTTATTGAACGTTGATTCCCCTTTTTAGAAAGAAATGTCCTTTATTTTGATTTATTTGTGTCGTTCTTAAGCTCTTTTTCTTTGTGTTTCTTTGTTGACATTTTGTGTGCATGTTTGTTGGTTCTGTCTCTTTGTGGTCATCGTTTTTTAGTTTTTAGACCAGTGTGTTTTCATTTCTCTTCTACTTTGGGATCATTTTCAGGTCAGTTCTTCTCGTGGTAGTTTTACATCGTTGTGACTGTGTCGCCGTCCACAGGAGACATTTCTGAGTTCTCTGTCCTGTTCATGGTTGTTCTGTTTCCATAGAGGTGCAGGACTTTAAAAAAAAAATTGTCAAATGCTGTGAACAACTTAAGATTAATTCACAGAAGTGGATAAATAACTTTCGCTGCTTCGTCGATGCTCCTGAAAAGCTTTTTTTAACGCTGTCCTTCAGTCTCAGAGTAACCGAACCTGAAAGCGCCGCAGTAAAAGTGAAGCCGTCTGTCCGCGCAAATGTCTTCCAGCCGATCATGTGTTAGCTATTAGACCAGTAAAAAGGTGTGAGTGACTGCCGGCTGCCGCGACCACCTGCAGGCCTAAATTGGGCAATTAGATCAGCGAACTGTTTTCTTAGCGGGTAATACTCTGTAATGAGTTCAACAGTGCAGATCTGCCCAAGGCCCCACCTTCACCCCCGTAAAGACGCAGGAATCGACAGGAGAGCCGAGCCTCCGTGTTCGGCCTGTCACTCTTTTTAATCTGCGCTCTTCTTCTCCTCCTCCCTCCTTTGTATGATTCATTGACCAGATCCCCAAAGAAGCTGCAGCCAGGTCGAGTAAATCCCCCTCTCTTAATTAAGATTTCTCTCAGCCCTCATCCCGCTGCCGCCTCCCCTCCATCCTCGCCCTCAAAACTTCTGCGGCTGACAAGAAATCAATGCGTCCAGGGCACCAGGGCCCAGGTATTGGATTGCAGGTGGGCCCAGGAGGGGCCCCGGCCGGCCCCGGGCCCGCGGCTGCCGCACCGAGCTGTCCGCTACCGTTAGCCCCGCCGCTGCCGAGATGTGAAGTCTTTGGCTGCCGGATAAAAATGTCAAGCACTAATAGGCTCCGTTGTGATTAGCTGAGATGGAGTTCACAAATCCTGGGTAGAAAATCTGTTAGCAGCGATCTTTACAAGGTCTTAGGGTTTGTCGGCCGCCCGGCTGCTCAGCCTCTCGTATTTTTCATCAGCCTCTGAGGGAACGCGCAGGAATCGCTGCCATAAATAAATAATTGTCTGAACTTTCCGTCAATTAGAAAATAAGAAAAGGTGGACTTGTTGCGAAGCTCCACACAGAATATTCATGAGCTGCTTCATTACCCCGGGATGCTGCTGTTTTCAGGGATTTGCTTTAACCCCTGTGAAACGCTCTCAGGTAGAAAGTGTTATTTACACTTTGTTGAGGATTTCTTTTCTCCCCACTCCTTTACTTTTTTTTTTGTTATTTTGCCTCAAAGTTGCGAGTGAATCCGGGCTGGGAGTCTGACCTCTCGGAGCTGGAAGGTATCAGAACTGAGAGAGCATCATTTATTTAGGAACAGGCCTGTTTTTAATCACCTGGAGATTTTTTGCAGGAGTCGGAGGGTTTTATGAAAACTCCAGCGTTAACTGTTAAACAGCTGCAGAAAACAAAGCAGCGGCTCAGAGGAGGACCGGCTCCGAATGCGCCGACATCTGCATCCAACTGCAAAACTTCTTCTCAAAGTCTCCAACACTCGAATAGCTTTTAACCCTCTGAACTCCGAGCAGGTTCTGGCACGTTTTCACTCGCTGTGGCTCGTTTTTCACCGTAAAACAAAGTCCTGCAGCTCAACATGAAGAAGGACGGAGCACTCCATTAAAATTAAAATTGACGCAAAGTGACCTGAACAAGATGCAAACCAACACAAAACAGATGCAAAGAGTAACAAAAGCTCCTGCAAAGAGACGGAAACGGACGACATAGATGCAAAATGAATAAAAAAAAACAATAAAGACACACAAAATAAATAAAACAAGTCGATGCATGTTGAACAGACGTGCAAAAAACTACCACAAGATGCAAAACACACAATGCTGCTTTAAAAACACAATAAATATCAACTACAACAAAAATATAAGCATGGTAATAGAGACACTCAACTAAAGGGTGCAAAAAGACACAAAATTACCAGAATGAGATGCAAACCAACACAAAATAGAAGTAAAACAAAAACACACACATGCAATCAACTTAATGCAACATTAAAAAGAGATGAAAATACAAACCAAAAGGTCACACAGAGACAAAAAAAAGGACGTGAAGGACACACAACGGATGTAAAATGCAGAGAAACATGTAAAAACTGCCACAAGGAGACAGAACCAACACAGCAGATACAACATGTGAAGTAACACACACAGAGTGGACATAAAAACACACAAATATCAAGTAAAAGATGCAAAAAGACAGTAAAAAAAAAAGGCACAAAATGAATCAAATGAGTCGTAAACCCAATGAAAACACACAAAGAGACAGAACCAACAAAGATGCACAAACTACAAAATGCAAACCAACAACAAAAGCAGCAAAATAAACACAACCGCGTTTACATTTCTTTGATTATTTATTATTTAGGATAATAGTAAAAAGCTGCAACCAGCTCAGAAGTTGTAGTTTTTTACAGAATCTGCTTCTTTCTTTGGAGTCATTTTATAAACAAGACTTCTAGAATGAAGCTATTTCCATGGAAAAGCTTCCATGTTGTTGTTTTTCCGGACGGACGAGGTTCCAGCTGTGATGACTTTACAGTTTCTGGTGATTTCTTCACAGATGAGCTGCTTCTCGCGTCGCGGTCTGGAGGTCAAAGCGTTCAGCAGCGAGGGCTGCTGCTCGTACCTGCAGCCCGACGGGCCCTGAGAGAGCAGTTACCAAGGAAAGGAAAGGAAGGAAGGCGGTTTATAAACAGGTTAACAGGACGGAGCTGGAAGTTCCTCCATCCAGAGCCAAAGCTGTGAACCTTCACATCGGTGCTCCTCAAACTTTCTTTATTTCTAAGAGTTGTGACGCGACTACATGCAGATGAAAGTCATCAGAAGAGGGAAGCGTGTTCTGTCTCCTCTGAGGATTTAAATGCTCGACAAAGTAGAAACAGAAAGACACACAGAATACCTCCTGCAACATGCAGCAACAGTAAACAGGCAAAAAAATATAAAATAAATAAAACAGACCAAGAGAAAATAGATGCAAAATGCAAACACACACATGCAAAATCTACCACAACGAACCGGATGCAAAATACACCAAACCATTCACCAAATATCAACTAAAAGGTGCAAAAAGACATTAATGAGACACAAAATAAACAAAACTAGATGCAAAAGTAAAACAAGCATGAAGACAAAAAGAGACAGAACCGTTAAAATACTCACATAAAAGAGACACAAAAAGCCCCAAATGACGTGTAAACCGATGCAAAAGAGACGCGAGATGAAAAACAACAAACGTAGATGAAAAAATTAACACAACAAACCAAAACAGAACCGACAAAAAAGATCCCAGGACACAAAAGTAAACACAACGTGGCCGTAAGAACACAGCGAACATCGACTAAGAGGTGCAGCAGCACAAAAAACAACAGAAATCCCAAAAGCATTCAAACACAACACAGTGGACTTTCCACTCTGTTTATTATGACAATAAATGAAAACGTGAGACACGATGAAGCCGGTAAAGATGTTCATGTGTGATGCATTACAAACCATTTGTTCCTGAATACACTTTTCTCCACAAACACGTTTGGATTGTTGGTGAACATTTATATAAATTATATATAAATGAGTTGATCTAAACACGACAAAGTGCAGAATATTTAAAGAACTGATCGACCAACAATTAGCTGCTTCCGTATTTTTCAAACGTGAGAATCTGCAGCGAGTGTTTTGGACTAAACAGGAAATATTGTGTAAAGCTTTTTCCAAAACAGTCTGAAGTCACGTTTTAGCTTCAGTGTGTGATGTTCTTATTATTTTGTTATAATGTGATTGTGTGTCTGTGCTGATTTAATCAGTTTATTAAACACAAAAGAACAAGAATCAAACGAGCATCTTTGTCTGATTTGTAAATTTGGAGAATAAAAAGTCTGATTTTGAGATAAAAAAAATAAATAAAAGTGAAGTTGAGGAGAACAGCTCAGGTTTTTTTTTTAAATTTTCTTGTTCCTCAAACATGAAGCTGTACAGACTAAAGCAGAGGAACAGTTCTCCGTCGTTCTTTACAAGACGATCACAAAATAAAACCCTTTCCTGCACGACACATTCAGCTCCAGTCTTCTGTGACTCGTGCAGGCTGAGATCTGAATGTGTGATGTCTGGAAGTGACGTTTTCCCACTTTTCATTAATCTATCAGGTGTCATTAAACAGTGAGACATGTGGATCAGTGTTGCCACCGAGAAGAAGAATAATCAGGCCGCAGCTTTAAAGCAAATAAATGAATCATCCTGCAGCTTGATTTGAAATCGTTTTTGTCATCTTTCTGCAGTTCATTCCAGCGTGTTTTTCCTCTTTAAACCTGCTTCAGGAGAGGAGTTCTGTCTGCAGGTTTTGTGCAGCAGGAATCCCTGATAAAGCTGCAGCCAGAAAAGATGTGGAGCCAGAAAACCAGCTGCAACCTGAGACGCTGGAGAACGTCGACCCAGCCTCGCCGTAATGATTAGACGCCGTCATAAATTGCGTACAAATGGTTGTCTTGTTCTGCCGCGTTTCACGACTCGTTCTCTCCCAGATTAGCTTATTACAATACCATGCGTGTCAGAATCAATGCCTCGCTTTATTCCTGAAACGCCTCCCCGCTCGCTACAGATGTGAGTTCTGGTCCCAGCTGGATTATTTTCAATCAATGGACTGAGCGCGGTGGTTCTGGAGCCTCT
The DNA here is from genome assembly GCF_000690725.1 of Stegastes partitus. NCBI lineage: Eukaryota > Metazoa > Chordata > Actinopteri > Pomacentridae > Stegastes > Stegastes partitus. Next base: position 185,069 of record NW_007578950.1, on the reverse strand, counting down.
AAATATCCAGCACCGGCTGAGCGGAGAGCGGCCGCCTGACCCGAGCAGCGATCCGTTCCATAATCACCTCGAACCGGCGGATTCTTTTACAGCCGCTGGAGTTTCCCTCCCAGGCTGCTCTGCTGCTTTTAATGAATTTCCTGTCTTATGGCCTCAGAAATGTCAACACTCAATCACACTGTAATTGAATTTCTCCAGCAGTCCAACATTTTTCCTCTTAAAGCAGCACCATTAAAACATTCTTTTGTTTGCGCTCTTGGAAAACCTACACGGGCTCTTTTTTTTATTGTTGGCGGTGTTTCGTAATGCTTCTAACATCTGTGGAGGAGGTGGAGGAGGACGAGGAGGAGGAGGAGGAGGCTGGAAGCTGCAGGAGGAGCACGAGGTGTTTGGACGGAGCACGTTCTCGGCTCCACCAATCGTGTCATTGCAGCTCTTCTTCTCTTCCTCTAATTATTGTGTCACTGCAGGAACATCTGGAGTTTAACAACACGAAGCTTTGGTGTTTCTGCTGTTTTCAGCCCGTCGCCCCTAAAACATGACAGAGGCTGAAGAACAACGCTGCACCGTTCAGTTCATCAGCACTAATTACTGAACTTATGAAAGTGTCATACTAACATGCACATGAAGCTAAAACAACTGTTTATGGACCCACTTGTTCCTACAGATGAACCAGATTTTAGGTTCCACATGAGGACACAGTTAAAGCATCACTTCTGGATAATTAAAGTGCAGTCGTGACTCGATGATCGACCCTTAACAATCCTAAACCTGCTATCCGACAGGTTTTTAGGAGAAACCAACAGAACCCATAAAAACAGCCTTAACATAGCGACAGCCTTGGATTCTGACTCCGACATGACATTTAATGTCACCAATCAGGATGACGGCGTATTATCTGACTGAACAATCCCACAGATTGGCTACGTTCACACTGCAGGACTTGATGCTCAATGAGGATTTCTTTGTGACTTCCTTCACGTTTCCAGTTCAATGCGACTTGTATGTGATCTGCTGTGTGAACTTCATACGACCCAAAAGTGTCCCGCATGCGCAGAAGAGGACACGACGACGTCACACGCAGCGAGCGTGCTCAGTGTTTATGGAAGTAAACATGGATGGTAACGGTGGAGCGTATCTGCCACTCCCCCACCGCCACCGATGGAGGAAACAGAAGTGTGAGCGCTAACTAAACTAGCATCAGCAGCCAAGTACTGCCTGTGTGTTCTGGACACTTCCACCCCGTCAGACCGCTCCGAATATTCGGATATTCATCATTAATTGGGCCTGAATGTCCAGAGAGCAGAAAGTTCTATTGGGACCAGCCCTACTAGTTATTATAACAGCTATGAACAATAATTAACAGCTAATGAGCCTTCCAGCATCAAGCCCTCCTTGTATCTCGACCTCCGTCTTGACAATCCGACAGCCTTGATATCCGACATGAAAGAAGGTTTTACATTTAGTGTCGGATTATCGAGTCATGACTGTACATCTAAATTCAAAAGCAGACGATCAAAAACTGCTTCAGAAAGACGATAATGAAACTGTAGGCCCCAAAGTAGAAATTCAGTACAGCAAATTGAATCCAACTTTTAATTTCCAACCAGTCAAAGAAACACCAGATGCTTCATACTTCACTCTGACCAGGTTCACACCAAAGATGCTCCATGATGCCACATGAGCCCAACACATTTACAGCACCCTCCATAATTATTGGCTTCGTTAAGATGTTGGTTAAGATGTGTTAAAGGCCTCAAAATAACTTCAATTTTTATTACAGAAGCATATTCTCACACTGAAAATTGTAGAAATATGTAACCTTCAACTCAACTCAAATGAATTGTTGGCAAAAGGGGGCTTGTACAAAGTATTAACATCAAGGGTGCTGATAACTGTGGCACACATGATTTGATGTAAAAGAATTATTTTTTAATGTGGGATTTTTTTCACACTGAATAAATGCACTTGAATTAAAGGTTGAATTTTCCTCTTTTTTAATTATGGTCCTAAATTATTTAGGAAAAAAAAAGAATTTACTAGAAGCTAAAGAACACAATAACTATGGAGGACGCTGTGTCTTGGTGTCACCATTCTACAGTGAGCTCTGAACAGTTTTGGATCGATGGACCGTGTCTACCAGCATGTCTGCATCATGGTTTTGAAAAATCTAATTATGAGACTTTACAAAAATGGAAAAAAAGATTCAGGACATAAAAATCAATGAAAGGCAGATGCAGATGAGCCATAGCAGCGCTAATTAGAGCTGCTGTGGCATCGCCTCCATACTGACATGACCAGGAAACAGTGACTGCATCATCCTGACAGTGAAGATTTGTTTCAGAAAGGTGTTCATCAATTATTATTAGTAGTATTTAAGTTAAATAATCATGTGGTTCATATAAAATACCGATCTGATGTCATCAGATTTTAAAACCGATTCCATATATTCATCGTGATAAAAAGTTCACCTGAAAGAGGGGATTCATGAAGAAATATCTGTTAAGAAATTAGAAGTCAACCAAAAAACAAAATATGGAGAATACTTTGAAGTTTAAAAAGTTTATTGAAATGATCAAAATAAAATACAAATTGGAAGTAGAAATCTCATTTATGCTGGATTTTATAAAGAAGAAAATGAAAAGCATGTGGTAAGTGTTCGTCTCCCCCTTTCACTTTATTTTTCCATTTCATGATCCTTTTTCTGACAAAATCTTTTGAACAACTCAATTTTCCCTGTTTTGTTTTAGCAAAAACTGTAAGAATGTAGTAAAAAGTTTTTATTTACACGTTAGCTGTAAACAAAACGCTATAAAACTAAAGGCTGTTATTATTATTTTTACAGTTAAAATAAAACTACACATGCATCTAAATCAGCTGAAAAGAAAAAAATCAATCTGTTCTAAAGATATTTGGTGGTGTTCCACCCTTGCTGCCAGATTTTTTTGTCACGACATAAATTTCATTTATTTGGGAAGCTTTAAGATTTGCCTGTTGATCCATGTTGTTGTCTGTTGGTGCCTGAAGCCGACAAATGTGCAACTGGAGACTCTGGGGTCCAAGGCCTCTGGGGATCTGAGGTCCCTGGTGGTCCGAGGCCCCTGGAGACTTCAGGGCCCCTGGTGGTCTGAGGCCCCTGGTGATCCGAGGCCCCTGGTGGTGCTGGGTCCCTGGTGATCCGAGGCCCCTGATGGTCCGGGTTCCCTGGTGATCCGAGGCCCCTGGTGGTGCTGGGTCCCTGGTGATCCGAAGCCCCTGATGGTCTGGGTTCCCTGGTGATCCGAGGCCCCTGGTGGTCCTGGGTCCCTGGTGATCCGAGGCCCCTGATGGTCCAAGGGTGCTGGAGACTTCAGGGCCTCTGGTGGTCCGAGGCCCCTGGTGATCCGAGGCCCCTGGTGGTCCGGGTTCCCTGGTGATCCGAGGCCCCTGGTGGTCTGGGGCCCCTGGTGGTCTGGGGCCCCTGGTGATGTGGGGCCCCTGATGGTCCGAGGGCCCTGGAGACTTCAGGGGGCCCTGGAGACTTCAGGGCCCCAGGTGGTCCGAGGGTCCTGGTGGTCCGAGGCCCCTGGTGGTCCGTGGCCCCTGGTGGTCCGAGGCCCCTGGTGGTCCAGGGCCCCTGATGATCTGAGGCCCTGTCATGGATTCCCACCTTTCCCAGTCTGAGCTTGTGATTTTGGATATTAGCTGTGAAAGGAAAACAAACAGGCAGCGAAAGGAGGTTTCAGCAGATCGGATCGAAGATGTTTTCTGCAGATTCAGATTTAATTTTAATGTCTCCCCGCAGACATCCGTCAGCCGCTCATTTTTCCAACATGAACGCAGCGTTCAAGGCAGAACCTCAGCAGCTTTGGCACAAACACTCGCTCAGCTGTACTTTCACACAGACTTTCAAATGAAATGGAAAAACATAAATCTGTTTGGGTGTGTTCTACAAACACTGTGGGAAACTGTGCAGAGCCGCGGACTGGTCGCCGTTTAGCAGCGTTTGTCCGGCTTGTAAACCCCTCGCAGGTGGTTTCATTAATACCATGGACGCCATTTCCTCCAAGTTCAGGTTTGTAAACCGTTTAGCCGGCGGTCTCCAGGGAAACCTTTTTCTTAGCCAGTGAAGTGTTGCTGAGCTGCAGCCGGGAGGAGGTCGGGGTGGATGGACGGCTGTGACGCTGAAAAAAACACGATTAAAATTGTGTCTCTTTGTGGATGTTTTGTGTCTCTTTGTGGTTGTTTTGCGTCTCTTTGTGCTCATTTCGTCTTTGTTTTGTGTGTCTGTGTTCAAGCTGTGTCTCTTTGCAGTTGTGCTGTTTCACTTTTGTGTCTCTTTGAAGTCATTTTGTGTTTTGAACAAAGGAAATGTCGTGTTGTGTTGCCCTCAGGAGGAAGTTGGGGTGGATGGATGGCTCTTACATCCAACATCTAATGCAGGTTGTGTTTATTAAATGTTGGTTTGAAAAATTCTTATTAAAATTGTGTCTCTTTGTAGTCATTGTGTGTGTCTTTGTGGTCATCTTTTGTGTCTCTTCTGCTGATTTTTGTTAATTTAATTCTTAGAATAATTCTTTTTTGCCATTTTTAGTCATTTTTTTTTAGTCATTGTGTGTCTCTAGTCACTCAGTTTGTCTTTCACTTCGTCTCGTCCCTTTTTTGTTGTTGTGTTGTGTGTCTTTGTCGATGTCTGCTCTGTCCTTCTCTTTTCAGCTGCTAGTGCTGCTGTACATTTACTTCAGTGTGAATCTGAGCGCAGTACTTTTACTTGCGGTGGAATCCGTCTCCTCCTCCTACTCCCTCCATCACGGGGCCTTTGGTTCTTGTTTTCTTTGGCCTGGTCTCGGTGGTATCAGCGCGACCCTGCAGGAGGGGGAGGAGGAGGTCAGCTCCGGCTCGGCCTCCTCTCACTCAACTAATTTGATTTCTGAGTTATAAGGTAATAAATAAGTGCCATAAAACCACTCTGTTAGCCGTTTCTCCTTCCTTCCTCGGGACAAACCCTGCATTGTATCGCCGCTAATTGACTGCAGATTTCTTCGGCCATCTGTGCTTGCATTCCAGCGTCTTTTATTTCTTAATGAAGCCGAGCGGCGGTGGCAGCGGCAGCAGCGGCGGCGGGCTGGACGGACCGAGGAGGAACTGAGGCAAAGTGTCTCCAGCAGGTGTTTGGACGGACTCAGAGTCGATTAGCTGGTGTGGGGAGTCCTCCTCCATCGGGCCCCCGGGGGTCACTTCAGGATGTGTAACCTGATGTAATTGCAGGCATTAAGTGCAGCGAGGCCCCCGGACAATCCCCCTGCTTCGTGGAGTGAATTAAAGAATATTAGCTGTAGCAGCCGCTCGCTGCTAATGGACAGAAAATGGATTGTGTGCAGTTTAGGGGGTCATTAGAATACAAAGCTGGTGTTAAAAGGGGGCTCGGATCCAGGCTGAACTCTGCAGCTTGGGGCTGTAAATCATTGGAGAGTAGAGCAGCAGCAGCAGCAGCAGGAGGACGGAGCTCCAAGCTGGCATCCACCGTCATCCCAACAAGCCACCCACAGCTCAGCCTCCCGCCTCCGCCGCTGAGTTATGGAGGAAACGTCAACGAGGCTCCATCCCGCCAACGAAACACAGAATAAATAGTAAATATGTCCCAGCGTTAATCTCAAACATGGGCGCCTGCTGCACGCATCAGTTTTACTATTTCCTCCGAAACAAACCTGCACTTAGAGCTGAAATAAAACTGGTTATACGATTAGTCCAGTGGCAGGAAATGAAATAACTCTGATGTGACTCAATCATTTCCAAAACGGAAGAGGAAAAAGTTAAAGTTTCTCCCTCTTGAGGTGGTTTTTGAGTTTTTCTGAAAGTAGTGAATGTGTTTCACATCTTTAAAAACACAGTGAACGTTGTAGTCACATGACTGATCAGCTGTTTCTGCTCCAAGAGACTCAATTAGCATGAACATGGCTGGTACCAGCTGACTTATATTATATTATATTATATTATATTATATTATATTATATTATATTATATTACATTATATGAATTCCTGAATACCTCTCCCCACTCTTCTCTGTAGATTGACAAAGTTTGGTTGGTTATAGGATTTTTTAGCCTTTAGCATCACACTCAAAGGAGACCTATTACGCTTTTTTTTTTTTTTCTAGCTCAATAGTTTCATTTTTGGACTCCACTAAAGCAGGAAAAACGTCTTCTCTGCTTGCTTGAGGTGGTTTTTGGTGTAAATACCAATGAATTTGCTTCATGGGAGGTGGAAACACCTTCTCTGAATGACATACTGGACATTTAACTCATGTGACTGATGAGTTATTTTTGTTTCTAGAGACTCCAGACAGCATTAAACATGGCTGACGCCCACTGACATGAAAGAATCACTATTACAGTGTCCATCTATCCATTTTCTTCTTCTTATCCGGGGTCGGGTCGTGGAGGCAGCAGGCGGACCAGGTCATTCCAAATGTCCCTCCCCCTGGCAGTGCTTTCCAGCTCTTCCTGGGGGATTTCGAGTCGTTCCCAGGCCAGCCCAGAAATATAATTGCTCCAGCGGGTTCTGGGTCTGCCCCGGGGTCTCCTTCCAGGCTGACGTGCTCAAAAACCTCCAAAAGAAGCATCCACACCACTTCACGCTCAGCTGCAAACGGCTCCAGTGCGTGCGGAAGGTCATGGTCTACTGAAGCCAGCAGCACCACATCATCTGCAAAAAGCAGGATCCTGAGGTCCTCAAACAGAAGACCGTCCTCACCCCGGCTGTGCCCTGAGATCCTCCCACAAACAGGATTGGAGACAAGGGGCAGCCCTGGTGGAGTCTGTAAGGGTAAAGAGCTGGTCCACTGGTCCACAGCCAGAATCCAAGGTTCCACATTTGGTTGGAATGGGAACATACCTAATGCCTATTATATTGTATTATATTACATCTTTGTATTATTTCCATGAGATCTATCTCCACTTTTCTCTGACTTTCTCAAAGTTTGTTTTGTTTCTTCAAGATTTATTGATTTATTTATCTATTTTAGCATTTCAGCACAGAGAAGAGGTGGATGGAAGGGTGGGCCCTTTAAAAAAAAAAAAAAGTTAATGAATTAAAAGGCCTCATGGGAGATAATTCTTGAGTTTGCGACGTCAACTTCTTCTCCTCTGTTTACTAGATCTGATGTAGCCTACAGTGCCATTAATGTTTGTGAACTCTGTGATTCACAAAATCCACCCACTAAACCAGGAGCTGTTAAATCAAAGGTTCAACCACATGATTCGTTTGTTTTGTAATAATTCTAATTTGTTGGTCCTCCGTTGTTTCTGCACATTTTTCTTTCCCATCACACGTCAGCCGTTGTTTCCCTCCCGAGCAGCGATCAGTGAAGTGCTGAGATAATGACCGAACTGAACAAGGAGTAAGTCTGTCAGCAGCTGAAGGTTATTCAGGGGGTTTTCTTTCCTTTTTTTAATTCCTGGATCTCAGTGGGCGATCTTAATGGGAAATCCAGAGAGAGAGCGGGCTGGCAGTTTGTGGCTGCAGACCAGCCTGAGAGGACGAATACATGTAAGAAAGCCGGAAACTCCGACTTCCAGCTGAAGCAACTGTACTGTCAAATGGGAAAATAAAGACGTGGCCATATTTCTCGGCACTCTGACGTTTGGCAAACATGGTGGTGGGAGAAATACTCAGCGCCTTCGGTCATATTTGAGCAGTCAGAATAAAACATTCCTGAAAGGACAAACCTGTAGCGCTCAGCAGCAACAAGTCTCAGAAGTTGGAACACTTAAAATGAATGACTCCAGCATGAAGAGATAAATGTGCTCATCAGTTCTGGTGGGAAATATTTAGTAAAAAAGAAAAATGTAGATTAATTATTGCTCATCTTTTGCACATCTTGACCTTTCTCCACCCTATATACTGCACCAGTCCAAAATCATGTCTAAAATCAGTCCAAAACGAATCTAAAGCCAGTTCAAGACCAAGACCAAACCCAGTCCAACGTCATGTCTACAACCAGCCCAGCACCAATATCAAAAACTAGTCCAAAACCAAGTCTAAAATCAGTCGAAACAGTTCTCAAGCAAAAAGTGGGTACATTTCAATTAAACCTTTATCACTGCTGTTTGTTCGTTTTTGTTTTTTTTAAAATTAAACATAAGTCATTAAAAAAAATCAAGAATTATCGATATTGACTGAAATTAGACATTTTATTGTTTTTCAGTCCAGACGTACAAACGCTGCGTAAATTCATTGATCGCTTCCTTTTTCTTCGGGTGAAACGCCTTGACTTCACACAAACTTTCTGCTTTAAGTTCCATCCATCCATCATCTCTACACCTTCATCCTCACCAGGGTCATGGGGGGCTGGAGTCTATCCCAGCTGACTCAGGGTGAAGGCAGGTTCACCTGGACAGGTAACCAGTCTATCACAGGGCCACACTTAGAGACAGACAACCAAGCACACTCACATTCACACCTACGGACAATTTACAATCACCAATTAACCTCAGCATGTTTCTGGACTGTGGGAGGAAGCTGGAGAACCCGGAGAGAACCCACGCTGCACGAGGAGAACATGGAGACTCCACGCAGAAAGATCCCGGGTGTCCTCAGCGGGACACCAACAGGCGACCTCCTAGCTGTGAGGTGCTAACCACCGAGCCGCCTTGCACCTCGCTTTAAGTTGATTAACTGAATTGAATCAGAAAAGAAAAAAGAAAAGATAAATGCAGGGAAACTACAACACAGTATGAGGTGTTTCGATCTTGTTTTCTGACGTTTTAAATTGACAGCAGATGTGTGGCCATTGACGGAGAAGACGTCCTCTTAGTGGCAGAACAAGTCATTTGTCTGCTCGTTCCTCCAGTTTAACCCTAAACAGACAGCTTTCATCGTCACCACCAGACAACAATCAGCGCTGCGTCTGCCAAACAACAGCATCGTAAATCACGACGCTTCGTCCCACAAACTCATAGTGATGGATTGTCTCCTCTGCAGCAACCCTCACACCTCCTCCCCCGTCCTCACCCTTCTTTGTCTGTGACATCTTGGTGACATTATCTCCTCCAGTGGTGGTGCTCGGTTCATGGTGGAGTCGCAAAGGTCGACTCACCACAATGCTCTGATGTGGTTTCCGGATGATTCTCTGCAGGCGGACGAAGAGGATGATGATGATGAAGAGGAATATGATGAACATGATGATGATAGTGATTATGATGATGATGCACATGTTGAACTCTGGGACGTCTGAAGTGTTTCACCTCGTGGAAACTGTGAGACGGTCAATGGAGCCACACAACAAAACTGTGTTCAAACTGTGGTGACTGTTGTCAAGACAACAAAGATCTGATACGCACAGCAAAATAACCAGTCAAAACATACAATCGACACCGGTCCAGAACCGCCTCAAAACAGTCTGGAACCAGTCCAAAAGCCAAGATGGAAACTCGTCCGAAACAAAGTCTAAACCCAGGTGAAAAACAAGTCTACAACTGGTCCAGCATCAAGATCAAAACCAGTTCAAAAACAGTCTAAACCCATTGCAAAGCCAAGTCTGAAACCAGTCCTAAACTAAATCCAAAACCAGTCTAAAACCAAATCTGCAACCACTTCATAACCAGCCTAATGCCAGTCCAGCACCACGATACGAAGCTGGTCCAAAGCCAGTCTAAACCAAATCCAAAACCAAGACTAAAACTAAGTGAAAATCCAAATCTACAACCTGTCCATAACCAGTCAAAAATCAAGTCTAAAGCCAGTCCAAAACAATTCTAAAATCAGTGTAAACCCAGTCCAAAACCAAGAGCAAACCTGACTCTAAAACTGGTGTAAAACCAGTCCAAAAGCAAGTCTAAAACCAAGTCTAAAACCAGTCTGGATCAATCCCAAAACCAGTCCAAAACCCTCCAAAAAGCAAATCTAAAACCAATTCAAAACCAGGCCAAACCAAGCCTAAAGCCAAGTGTCCAGCTGGTCTAAAACCAGGCCCAAAACCATATTTTCAAATAGTCATATTTGACTGTCATTTTTTGGCTCTGAGCGAAATAACTGTATAGATTGAAAATAAACAGCAGCTCTGGCTCCGAGTCCCACCGGGAGCCAGGGATGAGCCAACAGATCCGCCATCATCTACCGCCATGTTCACAGTTCTGAGAAGAGATCCTCGGTTTGCTGCTAAATGTCAACGCCGGACTTCGGGTTTTGGGTTCAGCCTCCTGATACGTCTCAAACCTCCTCCTCCTCACTTCCAGCAGCCATACTGAGAGCTGCAAACATCTCCCAGAGGAGGGATGTATTTTAGGTCAGCTACATGTTCTGCCATCTGTTCTGCTGCACAACTTAAAAGATGCTGAGGGGGGGGAGGCAGGGGGGACGGACCTGAGGGGGGAGGGGGGTGCAGGTGGTGCAAGAACAACAATAAAAAGGAAAGAGAGGAGCGTCATCTCAACGGGAAGCTTTGAGCAGCTTCGAGCCAGGAGGGGTGAGGAGGGGTAGGTGGTGGGAGGCACATTCATCATCCTCAAACCTCCCATAATCCTTTGCGGCGCCACATGAGTGACGGCAGTGGCACAGAGTCCCTAATGTGAGAGTTTATGCAAATGCACTTAGAAGCTGAAATCTGAGCTGGCAGGGTTTAAACTCATCGACACATAGAAAAGCAGTGTCAGAACCGGGCCAGAAAAGGTCCAAAACCCGGACAGAATAAATCCAAAATCAGGCGAGAACCAAACAAGAATATATCCAAAACTAGACCAGAATTAGTTTTCAGCCAGGCCAGACCCAGGAAAAAATAAGACCAGAACTGTACCAGAAACAGGGAAGAATAAGTCCAAAAGCAGGCCAGAGCTGAACAAGTCCAGAATCAGGGCAGAACCAGTATGCCAGAATAAGTCCAAAAGCAGTCACGAACTCGGCCAGAATATGTCTAAAACCAGGTAGGAACCAGAATAGAAAAGGCCCAAAACAAGGCTGAAACCAAGTAAAATAAGTCCAAAACCAACCCAGAACTAGACTAGAATAGATCTAAAACCACGTAGGAACCAGGCTAGAAAAGGTCCAAAACCAGGCCACAACTAGACCAGAATAGGTCTAAAACCAGGTTAGAGTCTGGCTAGAGAAAAGGTCCAAAACCTGATCGAAACCTGGTCAAATAAGTCAAAAACCAGAACCAGAACTGGACCAGACCACGGGCACAACTTTAGAAAGGACCAGGTCAACAACAGAAACTGGGACCCGACAGTCCAAACATGTCCAAAAACAGGCCAAAACTTGGGACACAACCAGGTAAAAACAAGTCCAGAACCAGGCCTGTAGCAGTTCAGAACAAGTCCAAAAACAGGCCACAACTAGGCAAGAATATGTCCAGAACCAGGCCACGTACATTTGCTTCTTTCATGTTTTATGTATAACATTTCCCTGTCATATGTGATGTCAACAGTTTCTCAGTATCACTGCCAGTGTTCTTTTCTTTCTACTCTCGTTTTAGCTCCGTTATTTTCTTCCAGTAATGTTTTGTACTTATACCTCAATGCTTTTCTACTTGCCTTTTGCATTTCTGATGTCATTTGCTTATTTTTTTTTGATTGCTATCTGTTAACAGAATATCCTTCATGAGTGCTCAAGCTTATCTTATCCTTGAAACCAGGTGAGGATGTGTCAAGAACCAGGGCAGAGCTAGTAAGGGAGGATGAACAAAGACGCATCAGTTACCATGGTGACATGACAGCACAGCATCAGTTACCATGGTGACATGACAGAGCAGCATCACGGTGACACATTAATCTGGTTTCATAGGACACCTTCAGATCTTGTTTTTGTTTTTCGTACAAAAGCTAGAGTTTGAATTCACCTCTATCTGACAGAAGTGAATTTAAAATATATTCTACATCTTTGAGAGATCAGAGACACGTTTTCAAAATAAAACACAAACTAAACACTTTTAAAAAGGGGGTAGGTTAAGAGTTTAATTCATCCTCACAAGCACCACAGTGAATGCATGGTCCTGACAGTGAAGCACGGAGCGTTGATATGAGGATGTGACATGTACAGATCCACCATGACGTTTTGGACTCTTTAGCTTGGTTCTGGTTGGTGTCTCACCTACTTCTGGACTGGTTTTAATATCGACTATTTCTGGATTTCTGGACTGGAGTTTATGGCTGGTTATGGTTCTGGCATACTTCCACGCTGATTTTGGACTGGTTCTGGGCTTGTTCTGGACTGACTTAAACACAGTTTTTCAGACCAGTTTGGGACTGGTTCTAGACTTGTTCCAAATTGGTCTTGGTCTGTTTCTGATCTGCGGCGGGACTAGTTTGGGTTTTAGTAGATTTTTTTTTTAAACTGGTTAAGGACTTGTTTCTTAACTGTTTTGGATTCATTCTGGTTTCACTCTGGACTGATTCTTAGTTGGTTTTATTATTATTTTCAGACTGGTTCTGGCCTGTTTATGCCCACTGTCTGACTTCTTCTGAACTGGTTTTGGATAGACTTTGATGTTGTTTTTCAGACTGGTTCCAGGCTTGTTTTGGAATCCTTCTAGGCATATTTCAGCCTGATTTTGGTCTGGTTTTGGACTGGTTTCTGGTCTTCTTCTTGACTGGTTTTATTATTGTTTTGAGACTACTTTTGAAATGGTTCTGGCCTGTTTCAGCTGTACTGTCTGACTTCATCTGGACTGGTTTTGGTCCAACTTTAACACAGATTTTTCAGACTGGTAGGGGATTAGCTCTAGACTTTTTCTGGACTAGTGTCCCTGGACTTGTTTTCATGGTTTGGGCCCTCTCCTGGACTGGGTTGATGTTGTTAAGTCTTGTCTGAGTGATGGAACAGGGCTGCTGGGTGGAGCAGGCTCAGATTATTTGCACTTTCTGTTATTTTCCTTTCTGTGTTTTTCTAATAAAATCTCCACAGAAATCAGGCACAGTGTGATCTGCCCGATAAAAACACTTCTTATACTTTTATTTACTGCTCAGATAATTAGTAATTGTTATTTGTCTCAAACTTGTCAAACTGTTTTACAAAGTAAATAAAAAGTCTTCTAATTGGATCTGGAAAATCTTCAGCATGATGGATTTCATCATGAACCAAATTTTAAAAAAGAAAATGTCTGACAAGAATGTGAGAGGAAGCAGACTGTCAGTGCTCTTTATTAATTGTCCACCTCTAATTTAACGAAGCGGCTGTCATTAAAACGCTGAGACTCTCGTCCTGTTTGAGTGTTTTTTTTCACGACACAATTTATCTTTTTGGCTGCTTTAAGCCTCCAATTTGTAATGAGTTATTGGGCTGTTCCCTGATATTCCCCTGTGATTCAGCAGGAAGTATTCGGGACATGATTTATAGATGTTAATTGTGGTGTTCAGAAATTCACAATGGAGTGCAGGAGGAGGGGAAGAAGAAGAAAAAGTGAGGTGCACATCTGGAGAAGTCATCATAACCGAAGCCAAGTTTCTGCTCCTGGGAGGGAAGTAAAAGCAGAGCTGAATGTGAACTAAGCTGCACCCTGGAGAGCATCAAATATTTTCCCTGTCAGCTCGACCTGGACCCCTCGAACAAGTGTTACACAATATTATACCAGTCCAGAACCAGTTCAGGAGTGGCCCCAAACCAGTCTTAAAACAATATGGAAATTAATCTAAAACAAGTCTGAAAGTAGCTCAGTAAACAGCCAGAACAAGTCCAAAACCAGTCCAGAATCAGGCCAACAGTAGGGCCAGAAACCAGTCTGAAAACAGAAATAAAACCAGGTGAAAAATAGGCCAGAAACCAGTCACATCAAGTCCAGAACCAGTCTAGAATCAGTCCAGAACCAGGCCAACAGTAGGGCCAGAAACCAGTCTGAAAAATAAATAAAACCAGGTGAAAAGTAGGCCAGAAACCAGTCACATCAAGTCCAGAACCAGTCTAGAACCAGTCCAGAACCAGGCCGATAGTAGGGCCAGAAACCAGTCTGAAAACAGAAATAAAACCAGGTGAAAAGTAGGCCAGAAACCATTCATATTAAGTCCAAAACCAGTCCAGAATCAGGCCAGAATCAGTCCAGAGCAGAACTGGAACAAGTCCAAAACAAGTTTACAACCAGTCCCTGACCAGTTTGAAAACAATATTAAAACCACCCCCAAACTAGTCCAGAACCAGCCCAGAACCAGTCTGGCGGTAGGCCAGAACCCTTGTATCATCAGGCATAGACTCCAGTCCAGATATCCAGAAACAGCGGATATAAAAACCAGTCCAAAACAAATCCAGAAGTAGGTCGGACCAACCCAGTACTGAGCTAGAACCAGTCCAAAACTGGTCTGAAAAACACTTTCCATAAACTGGAACATCCACAGTAACTGTTATCGTAACACTTTGGGCTTCACTGTCAGAGCTGTACCGTTACTGTGGTAGCACTGGTACTACTGTGGTGGTACTGGTCTGGAGAGACACAAAAGAGCCCACAAAGAGTGACAAAATGACAAAAACAGAAACAAAAATGATCAAAAACAGATACAAAACAACAACAGTGAAACCAAACAACAACAAAAAAACACACATAGAAACCAAATATAGACACAAAATGAAGAATGAAGTCCTCAAGCAACCACAAAAAGACCAAAAACTGCCATAGAGACACACAAAACAACCTCTAAAAGACACAAAATAACCACCAAGAGACACAAAATGACAACAAAGAAATACTAAACAACAACAAAAGATGTTCAAAATAACCACAAAAACACACAAAACAACTACAATGAGACAAAAAGGAGCACAGGATTTAGGACACCAGAAGACGCAGGAGGAGCTTCAGTCATGCAAATCTCTAACTAAGAAATGTTTTTAAATGATCTGCCCAAAGAAGCAGAAGAAGAAGCTGGAAGTGATGCAATGAATAAATAATAGTCGGAGCGTCGATGCTCTTCTCCGTCATCTCCAAGGCTGCTTCCTGAAATCTGCCCTCAGTCTGCAGGGATTTGTCTGTTCGTCAGGTGCAGATCAATACCTGAGGAGCAGCAAACAAACAAACAAAACAAACCAACAAACCAACAAACAAACAAGCAACAGTGCAGTGATGCTGCAGTCTGTCCTCTGATTATTTCAAGGACACGTCTGCTTCCGGCTCAAATCAATCCTGCACCAGCACATCTTTAATAACTCATGTGACTGTTTTCCACAGGAGTGTTGCCAGGATTCTGCTGTTAACCAGCCAAATATCCACATTTAAGAAGGTTTTAAACACAACATTTTGTGAGTTTAACAGGCTGGAAAACTGCAAAAACAGCCTGAGACAACGAAAACACAGAATCTCAGTGTCTTTCAAAAACACATCTATAATAAATAAATGGTAAATAATGTGGATGCTTGTTCACCTGCAGCGCATCAGGAAGACCACGTAAATAAATAAAGATTCTCAGAACTGCACATGATTCCAATTAGAAACATAAAAGAAACACAAAAACTAATAACTGCCACGGTGCAAAATGAACTAAATCACATCACATGTAAATGAAAATACACTTTCACTGGACTTTATGAAATATTCACAGAGATTATGTGCGTTGGAAGACTGAAGAATTTCAGGATGTTTCCTTTGAACTGGAAGATAAATGTATATTTTATTTCACCTCAAATATCTAAAAGTACAGAACGTGACTCCAATCAACCACAAAGAGAC
>NW_007578950.1:165183-168892 GCF_000690725.1 Stegastes partitus | reverse complement strand
AACGTGCCAGGGTTCTGGATGTCATCAGGACTCGCTTGAAGTGGAAGAGGAGTCGGGATGAGGTTGCAGCTTGACCAATCCCTGTCTGAGGGTTGGAGGTGAAGCATCCTGAGATTTTCTAGGTATGAATCTAGTTTGGAATACATGACGGGCGTTGGCTTACCCACTTGATTGGTTTGACCTTGTTTGTGAGAATAGACCAGGCAGTCTTCAGAGATACAGGAAGGTCAAATATTAGATGTGGAGGAGGTTCTGTAGGCCGACAACTTGACAAACTTGACTCGTCAGTCAACATTGCAATGAACTCCGTGCATCGCAGGAGCAAAGGCCAATAGAAACATTGATTCTACAGTGCTGGCTAGAGGCTGGAATGTAGGATGTTGGAAAGTGTTGATGCCTTGGGATACGTGAACAGATGTCAGTGGAAATGACTGTGATAAATTATCCTGAGACATTATACTGATCATGAGAATTTTGAGCCCCAGATTCAAGTGAGCAATACGAGAGCTGGGTTGGATGTAGCTCTGATGAATGATGGAAGGAGGAGCAAGAATCTGTTATCTGATTGAGTGAAGGGAGTCGGTGATATCGTTGCTCTGGAAGTGTTTGCATGGAGGAGGTTGAAGAATGACCGCCAGGTTAGGTGCCGCACGAATGGCATGACTGTGGGAGAGTTGCTTTGACTTTGTTCATAAAGACGAGGTCGAGGTAAGCGAGGTGAACGAGAATGGATTTGGCTTGACTCTTTGTGGCTCTTTGAGAGAGTAGCAATAATGATGGGGTGTTTTTTTTTCAATACTGCTGAAGACGGCAGGAGAGGTTTTTGATGAAGCTGTGAGAACTCGGTAGGTTACAGCATGGAGACCTTTGTTGACCGGGAAACCCCCAAAACTGACAAAGAGCATGTCTTAAGAGCTGATTGCTGCTCGGGGTCTTGTTCATGAGTGACAGAAGCATGGCATGCGAGATGGATGTGAGGATGGTGCGGCATTAGTGGCAATGTGGGCACTGCACAAGATCATTGCAATGAAGAGGGAGTTGAGCCATTGGGCGAAGCTTCCAATTTACTGGCCGAACCACAGCCCAAGCACTAACCTATGGTCATGAGCTTTAGATGGTGACTGCGGGTACGACAAGCCTCCTCCATAGGTTGGCTGGGCATAGCATTATAGATAGATTGAGGACCTCGCCATCCAGAGGGATCTTGTATTAGAGTTGTTGCTCCTTTGCGTCAAGCGGAGCCAGTTGAGGTGGTCTGGATGCCCAATTTGGATGCCCCCTGGGCTTCTTGTTGGCGTGGCCAATGGAGGTATGTGCCACTGGTATCTTTTGCTGTTGATGAGGTACAATGAGGCTGGTGAAGCTGCATCTTGGTGACAGAATGGGAGCCGACTTTGTTGAATGAGAGGATAGAGATATATTAGGTTGCAGTCCCGGTACCAGCATGAGCCAAAATTGTAGCGTTCTGTTCGTTTTTCCTAAAAACCTGTCGGATAGCAAGGTTTTGGATTCTTAAGGGTCGGATTATTGAGTCACGACTGTACTGGGCACAAAATGACTGAAATGAGACACAAAACAACAACAGCAAGACACAGAATGGAAAACAAGAGACGCTTTATGCCCAACAAGGAGACAAAATGACAGAAAAGACATCTACAGCATGTGGAGCCTCAATTTTCCCAAAGCTGTAACACCTGTGGACACTTGGAAAGGAAAAAGTTTTTCATATTTTTGTAAGATTTTTTAAATACTTCATTTCCTTCTAACTGTGTTATTCAAGACATTTCTGAGTCCTCTCTCCTTCTCGTTCCCATAGAGGTGAAGGACTTTGTGTTGCAGTGGAAAATGAGCCACAGTGAAGAAAAACGGCTGAGCTGTAAATGTGAGCGACAGTTCAAACGTTACGCTCTCAGTCGGGCTCATAGAGACCCAGTAAAAGCTTCATTATCATGGGCAGCCTCCTCTCACAAATCACAGACTCGACTCGACTTCCCCCTCGATGGCAATTAGACCAGGGTGATGGGATGAACTTCACTGTTTTAGCCACGAGCGAAAAACTCAGTGCTGTCAGGCCACTGCTGACAAGACGAGGAGGAGGAGGAATCCGATAAATCTGCTGCACGTAATCCACAGCAAGAAACCACAGGAGGAAACCTCTGCTGCGGCACAACAAGAAGCAGAAACACAGTGAAGCGCAGGTTACAGCATCACGTCGGGTTTTACACTGCTGCACAACACAACACAACACAACACAACACAACACAACACAACACGGTGGACGAGCGAGGAAAACACTGCATCACAACGCGAGAAAAACCAAGGTCACAGCAGCAAAAAGGACTGAAGCAGCAGGTGGAGCAACTTATATCCAGTTCAATACATTTTAAAATATCTGAGAGACATGCTGGTTACACTTTAATCCACTTTCAAAACATTATATATATTCATTTAAAATATCACAGGCTTTAAAAATGCAAATAGGTAAATATGTAGAGAATGAGAAGACAACAAACCACAGAACAGGAAAAAAGAGATAAGAAAAATGACAGAAACTCGTCACAGCAATGAGACAAAAATTGGACTAAAAATGACATAAACTGCATGAAAAAAGCAGGTCCCAAGTTTACAAGAATTAGAAAATAACACTAACGAGACACAAAATGACAAAAACTAAAGACAAAATGATTAAAACGAGACATGAAGTGACATCAAAGAAGACACAACAACAAAACAAACGAGGTACAAAATGACAACGAGACGCAAAACAGCGTTACAAAATAAGAAATATAGATGTACATGTGTTTACAGATATTTAAGAAAAATGTGCATATTAAGGATTAAAATGTGTGAACAAGTGTTTTAAACTTTATTTTACAGATTTTCCCTGTTGTTAAGTTGAAGATGATATCAAATAAATTTGCGGAAGAAACTCATTTCTAATTTCACTTCATGCTCTTTTTACCGTCAATTTACAGTATTTCACCATTTTTAACATTTTTTTCAGCACACTTGTTACCAGATTTGTACAGTTTTAGGGGGATTTGCTTTGCTATTCAGGGCTCCTCTATTCGTAGAGAATACTGATTCTTAAAGATCCTTCATGTGTTTAAAGTCTGAGTGAAGTGATGTCGCATCAGAGGGAAACAGGACTGAACCGGAGCTCATGTGGCTCCATGTGAGACGACAAACACAGTTTCCTCAAAGTCGTGACCTCGACCTGCAGAGTCGGAGATAAACTTCAGCTCAGTGGAGACTCTGGAGCTGCAAGCAGCCAATAAGTCCTACATTATTTAACACTCGGCTGAGGAAGCTGCAGCCCAAATACGATGTGCAGCAGAAATCATACACACCAAACCTGTCTGATGGATCATTACGGGAACTTTAGTTTATGTTTAATGAAGCAAAGTTTTACCTTCGTACAATGGACAGGATGTGGAGTTCCAGGTCCTTGAAGTCCACAGAGGAGGGTCCAGATTGATCACTTTAATGGACTTTTTCCATCATTTCTGAGCCTCAGAACTTCATCAGTGCAGCAGACAGACACATGACATGTAGGAGGAAGAACACATCTGAGTGTTTTAAATCATTCCAGACGAGCTTCAAGTCATTGTGGATATTTTTCACGACACTGGACTGATTTAGGACATCATTTTAGAGTCAATCTGGACAATTTTGAACCATTTTAAGAAAATGTTAAGTCATTTTAGAC
>NW_007578950.1:161842-163535 GCF_000690725.1 Stegastes partitus | reverse complement strand
AATAACTACAGAAAGAAAAGAATAGAATAAAATACAATAAATAACAATAAAAAATAAAACAAGATAATAAGACAAATATATACAAGAATTTACACATCCGAGCAGAAAAATGTACATTAGTGCAAAATAGAAGTTCAAATAACAATTTTGGCTGAGAGTGGCTCAGCTGTTCAGTAAAGTTATGGCAGTGGAGTAAAAACTGTTCTTATGTCTGGTGGTTTTAGTCTGCAGGACTCTGTATGGCCTGCCGGAGGGGAGGAGGGAGAACAGTTCTTGACCAGGATGGGTGGTGATGATGTTCCCTGCCCTCTTCCTGGTTCTGTTGGAGTACAGTTCCTGGATGGAGGGCAAAAAAATCTTTAAAAAACAAAGCATAAACAACATTAACAACAAGTTCAACAGTGGACTACAAGCCACAAGAGGTGTTGGCATGTTTCACTTTCTATCATCAACTATGCCTGGAAAAGGAATGAAAGTATAAAACACAAGAAAATGGAATCAACACGTTTTCCTTCACAAGAACACTATATTGTTAAGAGAGCATCGACCTCTAATGTAACCCATCATCACAACACTTCACACAATAAAATGGAATAGATGTTCCACATTTGTTAAATGCAAATCATTCTTTTTTTTAGCAACTTGCAGCAGCAACAGCAGCAAAGCAGGAACCATTAAAATAAACTACTGTCTGAAAAAAAAGACAAGTTTAAAGGAAACAGTTATTTTCCCAAATGGCTCTAACATGTAACAGTATTATTGGCTCGCTTTCCCCCAATTATGTTTAACACTGAATGTACCAAATCTGAACAGAGCTGAAACACACCTGCCAATACAATAAGGCACAAACATCATAGCACGCCTCAGTTTTGCTGCTAAACTTGTATTTTCACATCGAGGAGACCGAGAAGAAGTGTTTCATTGAGGAGATTCCGGACGAGACGATGATCATCGGAAACTATCGCACTCAGCTGTACGACTTTACAAAGTGCATTCTGGGTAAACTTTCCAGGCTCATGTCAGCATGTGTGATGGTGGTTGGTCAGAACAAGTTCTAGACAAAGGAAGGACCATTTGACCAACAGAACACACCAGAACCATCTGTAGACACCATTCACTCAGTGGAGAAATGTTGGCATTAGATGGTGACACCTGAAATCATGGAAAAAGTAGAACCAGTTAATTCTATCTCTGGATTTCTTTGATTCTCCTCAGTTCATCAGATCTACTGTGTCGAGGTTACCCATGTGATACTGCTGTGAACTAAAGGTTCCATCCACTTGTAAAGTCCATGTTTATCAAGACAGTCTTGAGTTTCCAGTGACTCCTAGAACTCTGAATGTTCTCTGATGGAATCATTGAAACATGACTCTTCAAAAAACAATCATATATTTTGGTTCTTTCATAGATTTTCTAAAGGTCTGCTGAAAATATGACAAAACCTGCTGGATCATAAATATATACACAGCAGTATGTCTGCTAAAATGTCCTCAGATCATGTTCTCCTCAGTCGGGTTCTTCTGGTCTCCGTCCACCAGCTTCTGGTTCATCTTTGACTCCTCTGGACAGAATCGCTGCAGTTCAACTAAACTTGTTGTCTTTGTGACTCAGACTTGTTCTTCTTCAGTCCACAGGTTCTGGATGGTTCCAGTCAGGACTTTGGGGAGACCAGTCTAGAACCTTCATTCCAGCC
>NW_007578950.1:157460-161757 GCF_000690725.1 Stegastes partitus | reverse complement strand
GGCAGCTGGCTGGAATGCTTGGCGGGAAAACCCGGGCCATACCATCAGCCGGCTTAAGATGGTATGGGCCCGCGCAGTTGCCGGTCACGTGACGCGCAACTTTTTATTATTTTCCCTTTGAACCTTATTATGTGAATTGCCGATGGGTTATGGTGAGAAACCCTACCCCTGTCCCCTGAATGAGAATTCTGTGGTTCCCATCGCAGGGGTGAACTGGGGGGAAACTGTGTAGAAAATTATGTTTGTATAATTTTTGTATTTTTACCTGTAAAGGCTCCGCCCAGTGGGAGGGGCTTGGGCTTTAAAACCAAGGGCTCTGGGCCTGACTGATGGTGGGAGTAGGTGGAGTCTAGAGTTGGAGACGGAGACAGTGATTGTAAAAGAGTTGGTCTGAGTTTTGAAGGTGGAGTTCAAGGAGAGCTGGTGTGTAAATAGATCTGTATATAGAGTTTTCTTTCCTTTTCCTTTGCTTATTTTTACGATTGGGTTTTTGCACTTTTTTTT
The DNA here is from genome assembly GCF_000690725.1 of Stegastes partitus. NCBI lineage: Eukaryota > Metazoa > Chordata > Actinopteri > Pomacentridae > Stegastes > Stegastes partitus. The sequence continues at coordinate 161,253 of NW_007578950.1, read as the reverse complement.
GTTTTTGTTGCACTTTGTAAATATTCTATTCACCGTCGCACTTTGGAGAGGCCTGAAATAAATTTTAAAAACACAGCTGACGTCTACGCCATCGTTTTCTCCCAGTTTGGGAAAATTGCTGGTTGAACCCCGCGACAGTTGCACATAATAATATCATGTTAAACCCAAATTATTTAAGTTAAATACATCAGACTGTTTCTTATAAAACAAACATGATTTATTTATGTTCATTTCAATATTTTCTTTAATGTTAACTATATGTAATTACCCCATGTTAAACCAACATGATCTTTTTTCATGTTAATTAAAAGCTTTTTATATGCTCTGTACCTTTACCTCGTACCTGTTAAAGCAACGTGACTATTTTTTTCTTATTACAACTTCATGCGGTTTTGTTGTGTTACATTGACCGAGCGTTCTCAAGTTCTAAAGCATCCTCGTGTGCCTACATTCCCCATAGCTTCCTTGCACTGTTATGAACATAAATGTTTTTTTTGTACATCCTACCTGATCTGTGATAATCCCTCCTCCACAACATTTATCAGAATCAGAATCAGCTTTAATGGCCAAGTACATACACAACATACAAGGAATTTGATTTTGGCTGTTGGTGTCGCCCTAGGAATTTGCAGGAATAATAGAAATAGGAAAATTTAAAAAAATAAAATAAAACAATTACAGAAAGAAAGGAATAGAATAAAATACAATAAATAATAATAAAAAATAAAACAAGATAATAAGACAAATATATACAAGAATTTACACATCCGAGCAGAAAAATGTACATTGTGCAAAATAGAAGTTCAAATAACAATTTTGGCTGAGAGTGGCTCAGCTGTTCAGTAAAGTTATGGCAGTGGAGTAAAAACTGTTTTTATGTCTGGTGGTTTTAGTCTGCAGGACTCTGTATGGTCTGCCGGAGGGGAGGAGGGAGAACAGTTCTTGACCAGGATGGGTGGTGATGCTGTTCCCTGCCCTCTTCCTGGTTCTGTTGGAGTACAGCTCCTGGATGGAGGGCAAAAAAATCTTTAAAAAAAACAAAGCATAAACAACATTAACAAGTTCAACAGTGGACTACAAATCCACAAGAGGTGTTGGCATTTTTCACTTTCTATCATCAACTATGCTGGAAAAAGAATGAAAGTATATAACACAAGAAAATGGAATCAACACGTATCAGGTTTTCCTTCACAAGAACACGATATTGTTAAGAGAGCATCGACCTAATGTAACCCATCATCAGAACACTTCACACAATAAAATGGAATAGATGTTCCACATTTGTTAAAAGCAAATCATTCTTTTTTTTAGCAACTTGCAGCAGCAACGGCAGTAAAGCAGGAAACATTAAAATAAACTTCCACTACTGTCTGAAAAAAAAGACAAGTTTAAAGGAAACAGTTATTTTCCTAAATGGCTCTAACATGTAACAGAATTAATGGCTCGCTTTCCCCCAATTATGTTTAACACTGAATGTACCAAATCTGAACAGAGCTGAAACACACCTGCCAATACAATAAGACACAAACATCATAGCACGCCTCAGTTTTGCTGCTAAACTTGTATTTTCACATCGAGGAGACCGAGAAGAAGTGTTTCATTGAGGACATTCTGGATGAGACGATGATCATCGGAAACTATGGCACTCAGCTGTACGACAAGCAGAGAGGAGAGCATCTGCTGGCCACTCAGGATCTGGGCATGTCCGTGGAAGTCAAAGATCCTGTTGACAAGGTGAACACAGACACTAAACCTGGACACCAGCAGCTTTTATACCTTTAATGTCACCGTCAATTAGGATTAACACACAACTCAGATCATGTTCTCCTCAGTCGGGTTCTTCTGGTTCCCGTCCACCAGCTTCTGGTCCATCTCTGACTCCTCTGGACAGAATCGCTGCAGTTCAACTAAACTTGTTGTCTTTGTGACTCAGACTTGTTCCTTCATCAGTCCACAGGTTCTGGATGGTTCCAGTCAGGACTTTGGGGAGACCAGTCTAGAACCTTCATTCCAGCCTGATGGAACCATTTCTTCACCACTTTGATGTGTGTTTGGGCTCATTGTCTGGTTGGAACATCCAACTGTGTCCAAGATCAACCTTCTGCTGATGGTTTCAGGTTTTCCTGAACAACGTGGAGGTGATCCTCCTTCTTCATTGTTCCATTGACTTTGTGTAAAGCTCCAGGTCCACTGGCAGCAGAACAGAACCAGAGCATGATGCTGCCACCTCCATGCTTGATGGTAGGTTTGGTGTTCTTGGGGTTAAAGGCCTCACCTTCTCTCCTCCAGACATGGTTCTGCTCAGTTTTTGTTCCATCTGACCAGAACTTTCCTCCAGAAGGCCTTTTCTTTGTCCATGTGACCAGCAGCAGACTTCAGTGGAGCTTTGAGGCTCTGCCTCTAGAGGAAGAACTTCGTTCTCCATCAGCCTTTTCAGATCTTTATTTCTGAGTTTAAAGTGGTCACAGATTACATTTCCCTTAAAACATACCAGAGGATGCAGGGTTGTTTGTGTTTGTTTTGTTTTTTGTTGCTTTTAACAGATACGTCATTTTGTGGATATTTCCAGTTTCCCTCAGAGTGACACGGAGCTATTTTATTCATAACATGTTGTATATGATGAAATAAAAGCAGCTTGGGATCCTCGGAGAGTTCCGTCAGAGCAGAACCTTCATTTCTCTGTTTAACCGACTCTCATCTCCGCTTTGAAAAGCAGGTTCAGAGGCCAAATCCAACATTTCTCTGCCTCTTTTTTTCCTGCTTTAATGGAGATGTGCTCCATGATTTATTCAAATGACAAACCTCTGCTGTCTCTGTGTTTCTTTTCCTGAGGTATTAGTCACTGGGTGCTAATGTCAGATTACTTTACTGGCCATTCTGCTGCTGATAAATGACTGAGACAGGCAGTAAAAAATAGATCAAAACCGCTGGGATGGGAGGAGGAGGAGGAGGAAGGAACGGGGAGGACGTTAAATCATCTCCCCTCGCCGCCGTTGGAAAATGCCACCCATTATTCGTTAGCTGGGCCTAATCAAAGCCTCGGCGTGATTAGAGAGCAGCAGCAGCTCCTTCTTCCTGCACCTTAACAAGCCATTATCAGGCCGGGCGCTGAAATATGGAGCCGCCGCATCACAAACTGTCTTATTATACCTTAAAGATGTAATTAAGCAGCTCTGCAGAGATCACAGAGCAGATTCACACCAGATTTCACACTCTATCAGCTGGATTTCACACATCTGATCAAACTGGAGTCGATCTGACAGATCAGACGCTGCAAAGAACGATTCAAGGAGCTGCTAAACTCCATTAAATCAACCTTCTACGTTGGGTTCCTGTGGTGATGCTGCATCAACTTAATACTGTGTGTAATCTGAACTCTTTTTTTTTTTTTTTGACTTTATTTCAAATTCAAAACCAAATTTAAATTCAGATAATTTAATAAAATAGTTTAGATTTTTGTTCACTTTGAGTTCAAGATTCAAAACAAACTTTTAATGAACAGTTTGCACCAAACTTTGAGAATATGGAGGAATGAGAGTGCTAAATTCCAAAAATAAATCAGTAAAGGAATAATAAATTAAAAATGGAAATAAATCAAGTTATATAATTAAGAAAAAAAAAAGAAATATTAAAATAACAAAAAGGATATTTTTTAATATTTTATTTGTTTTTATATTTCTACTTTTATTGACTTTTTCTTTTATGGATTTGTTTTGATTAATATTGTTTTATATCACCACAATATTTATTTTTGATTTTAATTTTTCTCCTTTGTATTTCCATTTTTATTTTA
>NW_007578950.1:154397-157108 GCF_000690725.1 Stegastes partitus | reverse complement strand
TCAAGCATATGCTAATGAGGTGGGCGTGTCTAACGTCAGCCAAAAGCATGATTGGTCAGCTGTCAGGCTAGTTAGCTAATGAGCTACAAAGTGCTGACTTAACTGGTTTTATTTGCAGTGAACAAACAAACAACCAAATAAATGAATAAATGTTTAATTATGAAGTTAGAATTTTTGTTTTCAAAGTTAAGTTTCTTATTTTCTTAAAAGGAAAAAAGTTTCCCATAAAATGTTAATGTTTAATTTTAAAATGTGACATAAAAGAAACAAAATATTTTATTTAAAAAGAACAAAAAGTAAAATGACAAAACCTTTTGGTCTCAGAAGTGAAAATACTGATATAGAAAGTAAAAAGCTTTACTCATCATCTAAAAGTGTCTTTCTTTTTTTACAGTTATGATTGGATCAACGTTTATCCTGAAAATTAAGTCATTTTAAATTTACAGTTTTATCATTGTTAATATTTTTGCTCAAACTTAGCAAATCATTCTTTAAATGATTTCATTTACAAAGTAATAAATCAAACGATGAGGTCAAAGGTTTCACTTTTTAAGTCTGATCTTTAACAAAAAACCCAGTGAAGGATTCATTTAAATTTATTCATTTCTGCTGAAACATTTGGGAAACAACAGCATTAGTTTCATCTGTGACACAAAAAGATTTGACATTTTGCTCGCTAGCTTCTCATCTTCTTCGATGCTGAAAATTGGAAAATTTTGCACATTTGAAGTGATTAATGCCTGAAATAAGTGAACAGATGTGTCAGTCACAGAGTTTCCCAGCAGAAGCAGGTGAGCAGCCGGGTGGGCGGAGTCTGTTCACACCTGTTCAGACACCTGACACCTCCTGGTGTTGTGACTCTGGGCACCGTGGCAACAGCAGGAAGCTTTGCTGAGCATCAGAGATTCACAAGGACACGCAGAAAAATCTGATTGAGTTCAGTCTTCATAAATGTGCAAAAGTAAGTCCTAAAAAATATGTTTACATTTTAAAAGTATTTTAATGTGATATTTATTATTTACTTTTGTGTTTAAATGTCAGCTGATTGCATGAGGTCATGTTGAGCCGTCCCATCTCCAACCTTCAAAAACTATTTCTCTACCATAATATATGGACATTTATAAAGGTATGTGTGACATTTTGGACTGATATATCAAATACTTTCTGAGACCTTTTGTCTTTTTTTTTCTTTCTTTTTTTTTAAAGAATTGCGTGTCAAACCACTTTCACTAGTTTTTGTAAATTTGAGGCTGTTTGAAAAACATCTGAGGAACCATTAAAGACAGCGCTGGAGTTTCATATCAGCTCTCCAAGTACAGCTCAGTCTCCAGTTTTGTCAGTATTCCCTGTAGTTTCCTGTAGATTCCAGCATTTTCTCCTTTTAAAACACAAACGGTATTTACAAAATATGAAAGAACACCCAAAACAATACATCTAAATATATATTTTAGAAGCAGAATGGGAGGCAGAGCCTTCAGTTATCAGGCTCCTGTCTTATGGAATCAGCTCCCAGTTTGGGTTCGGGAGGCGGACGCCCACTATAGTAAACATATACACACACACACACATATGTGTGTGTGTGTATATGTTTACTATAGTTGGAGCTCCTGAACTACAGCCGCTGGCCTCACCTTCTGCATCCTGCTGCCCCACCATGATGCCTCCTGTTACAAAAGGACAATAACTTCTAATAACTTGTTTAACTGTAAACTAAATGTTATAATTCATCCTACATCCACCCAACCGGTGGAGGCAGATGGCCGTCCCTCCCTGAGCCTGGTTCTGTCGGAGGTTTTTTTTCCCCTGTGAGGGTTTTCGGTTCCTTCCCACTGTTGTGGACTGCTGAAGCTTATAGGGAGAAAATATAATTTAACTTGACATAATATATAAATATATGTAAAATATGGACAAACAACTTATCTCAGCATAAAGTTATCGATCATATTTGTGATTTTTACAGCAGCCTTTTAAGAATAATTCTTATTGCTGGCATCAGATCATTGACAGTTTCTACCTGTATTTATAGGAAATAAACAACAAACAATAAATAAACAATAATACAACTGTACTGTTGGTGTAATCAATAGAATAGAATAGAATAGAATAGAATAGAATAGAATAGAATAGAATGCTTTTTATTGTCATCATACACAAGGTACCACTAAATTAAAAGATAACTCCAGTGGTGCAGAAGTATAAAAGCAAAAGTATGAAAAGACAAATAATTACAGATTGTGCCACTGAAGCTTCAGTTACATGTTAAGCTGCTGCTCTAAACACTGTCAGTTGTTACAGTTAATAATTTAGGAAAGAAAGAAAGAAAGAAAGAAAGAAAGAAAGAAAGAAAGAAAGAAAGAAAGAAAGAAAGAAAGAAAGAAAGAAAGAAAGAAAACTTCACTTGCTTGGTAGAAATAAGAAAACTTTAATTTTTTTTCTTTTTTTGTAGTTCAGTATTTTATTGGTTCAGAAATAGTTCATTCAATCTGTTGTAGAAGCTGAACAAACATGATTTACGTAAAAAAAAGAAAAACCTTAAATGGAAGCGAGTGAAGTTATTTACTGTTTAAATCAAGCTGCTGCTTTGAACTCTGTCAGCTTTAATCATTTACTCATTTCCTGTCTCCTTACTGTACTTTTGCACCGTTTGTGTGTTTTGATGACCGTATTTTGTGTATTTCGGTTTATTTTGCTTCTTTCTTGTCAGTTCTGTC
>NW_007578950.1:151298-153327 GCF_000690725.1 Stegastes partitus | reverse complement strand
CTGATGGTGGAACATCTTTCTAATGCTGATGGTGGAACATCTTTCTACATCTGATGGTGGAACATATTTCTACGGCTGACGGTGGAACATCTTTCTACATCTGGTGGTGAAACATCTTTCTACAGCTGATGAGAGGAAAGGCTGTAAAATTTACATATTCATATTCAGAGTGACACAAAACTTTCACAAACTGACAAATACTCATCTAAACTTACACACCAAAAAAACTGTCCAAAAATGACTCTTTACTTTACTTTTGCACCTTTTAGTTGATGTTTTGTGACTTTAAGGCCATGTTTTGTGTATTTTTTAGGGCTAATTAACGCGTTAAAGTCCCACCCCTAATACACTTTAACGTGTTAATTATGATTCATTAATTACAAAAAAAAACATGTTTACCAATTAACACATTTAATTGTGGTTTGCATCCAGACAACAGGAGCGTTTGTCAGCGCCAGATTTCATGGTCCACCGATCACATGATGCACGAGATGCGTCAGCAGTAGGCTAATAACAACAAACAAGTACAGAACCGCCGGAGCTGTTAGCGCGAGCAGTCCTGGTCCGAGTACAAGCGAGCGGTGTCGGCAGCCCACACTGAACCCAATGACTGGATTCAGAGCCAAAATTAGTACGTCGACATCTGACAAACTCACAGATCCGCTTGCAAAATGGATTGTTGTGGACTGTCGACCACTTTGGGTGGTAGAAGATAAGGGTGTAGAACATGTGCTCCAGATAGCGACAAATTTATTTAATGCGCTATTTTTGTTGTAATTGATTAATCGTAATTAACGCGTTCAAGTCCCACCCGTAGTATTTTGGTTTATTTTGCTTCTATCTTCTTGGTTCTGTCTGTTTGCGGTATTTTTTTTTTGCATTTTACGTCTACATTGTGTTGGTTTGGATCCCTTTTGTGGCATTTTGTCTCTTTTTGCTTCTCATTTAACATCTACTTTGTGTTGTTTTGTTTGTTTTGTGTCTCTTTACTTTTCTGCATTTTGTGGTTGACATTTTGTGCCATTTCTTGAGGACTTAGTTCCAATTTCTGTCATTTTGGGTGTCTTTTTTTTTTGTCTTTTTGCATCTTTTAGTTGATGTGTTGAGTGTCTTTATGGCCATGCTTTTTTATTATTCTTCTTCTTTTCTCATGGCAGACATCTCTGAGTTCTCTCTCCTTTCATAGAGGTGCAGGACTTTATATGCAATAAAAAACGAGCCACACTGGATTAAACTGACACAAGAAACTGCTCTGAGTCAAGATGATTTCTTTAAATTGAGTTTCAGCTTCGCGCCACTGAAACACTTTGCATTTATCTTCCTTTTAGCAACCTGAGGATCAATCAGGGAAATGACCTTCCTGCTCTTTGACCTCAACCAAGCTGTCGTTGATCAATACGTCCCTAAAAACCAATGTTAACAAGACCCCGACTGAAATCTCCCCAGGACCAGATCCTCCTCAAAGCTCTGCTTTAAAGTCCATCAGTGTTAATGTGTACATTAGTGAGCAGGTCCCTGGAGTCCAACTTAATTATTAAGGGGGGAGACTAATGAACTGCAGGATTACAGAGGTGATAATCGCTGCTTTGGTCAGTGCATTAAGTCTTTGAGTGTCATTAGGCTGCAGCCTGACAGTCGACAAGCAGGAAGACACGAGCTCAGACAGAAAGTGTTTCTCTGCTGAAGACCAAATAAAAACCAACATTTTCTGTCTAGAATGTTTCTCATCAGTTCAGCCCTTAAACGCCTGTTTGGAGCAGCTGAGGGACGACATGAAAGTCATCATCAGTCTGAAAGTTTCGTTGGAGCATATTCAGTGTCATCTTCATGCTCTGGCTTTAAAATGATCTTCATCTGCAGTAAAAATGCTGTTCTGCACCAACCCAGACACCCAGGCGCTGCAGCATCTAATTACTGACAGTTAGTTGATAAAAACAGGCTTCCTGAAGTATCTTTGATATCGATAAACTTATTTGTTACCTGATTCTGATGTTATTGGCCCAATAAATGTCCATTTTAATTGTTGATT
>NW_007578950.1:139646-149709 GCF_000690725.1 Stegastes partitus | reverse complement strand
TATGATGATGCATGTTCCTGCTGTGTCACCCACTGACACTCACTCTGATTTTCTCTTTTAGACTGAAAGATCTTGACATTTCAGTTCTGTGTGTTTTTTGACCCTTGTGTTCTCCCCCGTCCTCACCCTCCTCCCACCCAACTGGGGGGGACGCCCAGCTTTCATGTACCCATCATCCTTTGCTCCGACGCCGCTGTGTTTCTGATGTCCGGAGGGGCCGATTCATCATGTTTCCAGGTGAGGCGTCCCATTCATCACCTGCAGACGGCCGGCGCTAATTAAATCCAGTTACATAACTTGATGGAGCTGCTCTCCGTGTTCAAACAGCTTCCCAACATGCTTATGTTTGCATGTGTTTGACCTGCAGCCACTCGCAGCTTTAATGCGGCTCTGAATATTAAAGCAGCTCCGTCTGATGAGGAACAAACACCTGCAGGCTGAGGCACTGACCCCCAAAACATGAAACAAGTACAAGTTTTGTGTAATAAAATGTCCACTCATGATGCCTTGCTTTTAAATAACAACATTTTCATCATAAATTGACGTAGGAAATGTGTGAATGAAGGAAATAAGGTGTTTGATGCAACTAAACCCCTGAACCCTAAAATCCAGCAGCAGGTTTGAAAGACATCTTGTTATCTTTAAAAAAATCAGGAATTTGACTCTATTTATTAGCCAGAAACAGCAAAAACAGAAACAATGAAGAGACCTTTTCAATCTTTCAACAGTTCCTGAACTGAGCAGCTGTGTAGAGCAGTTGTCCTCCAATCGCAAGGTTGGTGGTTCCATCCCCTCCACAGTGGAAGTGTCCTTGGGCAAGACACCGAACCCGAAGTTGCTCCCAATGGCAGATTAGCACCTTGCATGGCAGCTCTGTTGCCCTTGGTGTATGAATGTGTGTGTGAATGGGTGAATGAGAAACACGTTGTAAAGCACTTCGAGTAGCACTAAGGTAGAAAAGTGCTGTATACAGTTGAAACCAGAAGATTACATTCATAATATAAAAAGACATAAAACTTTTTTCTCACTGTCTGACATTAAATCAAACTCTGCCCTGGACTGGTTTGCATCCTACCTCTCTGGGAGGACCCAGTTTATCAGCATGGGAGCTGTGAGGTCTCCGGTGTCCCTCAAAGCTCCGTCCTTGGTGCATTACTCTTCATTATGTATATGCTTCTCCTTGGTCGTGTCATTCCATTGCTACGCCGATGACACCCAGTTTTACCTCAGGACTGACTCAACTTCAACTGCTCCGTCATCATCATCATCATCATCATCATCACCACTCTCAACACTCAACACCTGCCTGGAAGAGATATAGGTGTGGATGAGTCATACTTTCCTTCAACTAAATTGCTCTAAAACGGCTGGCACCCCTCACCAGGTCCTGTCATCCTCCATAACCACCATCACCTTTTCATCTGCTGTCACTACCCTCGGTGTGAGACTGGACCCTCACCTAACTTTTGAAAACCACATCAAACATCTATGTAAATCCTGTTTTTTTTCACGTCAACAACTTTGCCAGACTCCAACCCTCCCTCACTGTAGAGAAGCTCGTCCACGCCTTTGTCATCTCGAGGCTGGACCACTGCTGTACCCTCCTCATTAGGATCCTCAGCAAAAGTCTCCAAAACCTACAAATGATCCAGAACAGCGTTGTTAGGATCCTACTCAGAACCTGAAAACATGAACGTATCGCCCCAGTACTCCACATGCTCCACTAATTTCCCATCCCCAACAAACCCCAACCCGGAACACACGCTCTGCAAATCAAGACCTCCTCTACCCTCCCAGAACCAAGCTCCATACCGTGGAATCTAGCCTTTCGTGCTGCCGTACCTTGTATGTGGAACTCTCTACCCAACTACCTCAGGACCCCACAGTCAGTGGCTGCCTTTAAAAAACACTTGAAGACCTTCCTTTTAACTCAACTTAAGAACTCCTTTTAAAAAAAAAACTCTGATCTTAAGGCGACGTGCTAACCAGCGAGCCACCTTGCAGCCCTCATTCTGGCATTCAGCAAATAGAAATAGTGTTGGTAATCCTAACTGAATTAAAACGGGAAAAGTTTAGTCAGCCCTGCCTTCGCCCTAAGTAGGCTGGGACAAATGAACTTTTAACTTTTATCTAACATGAAATATCTTCATGAATTTCTCAATCGCAATTTTTAGGTGGGTTACAGTTTCATCTCTTTTAGGCCATTTTTTGTCTCTTTTTGTGTCTTTTTGCATCTTTTAGTTGATATTTTGCACGTCTTTATGGCCATGTTGTGTGTATTTTTGTTTATTTTGAATCTGCTTTGTTGGTTGTGTCTTTGTGGTGGTTTTTGCATGTGTGCATTTGCAATCTGCAACCTAGAGAGACGTAAAATCAGGTTCTGCAGCACCACGAGGACTTCTGTCTTCCAAAGGTCAGAAACAAACGAAGCAAAGCTGGAAAATCTCAACACGGACGAACCTCAGAGTGTAATTTAACCAAACATTAAGCTTCACCGTCAGCGCCAGGAAGGATGCGATGCTGAGCTGAGGGCTGAGCTGAGGGCCGAGCTGCTCCCCTCTCAAAGCTTTTCTGGTCCATTTGCTTTCTTTCCAGCTGATATGTAGGAAGCTCGGCGTCACTACCCAGAAGGCCTGGCGGCAGTGAGCCAGGGCCAAGAAGGTGGAAACAGAACGTAAAGATCCTGGAAAAACCTCGAAACAAAGAACAAACACACAACCGTCCATTCTCGACAAGATTCTAACACACAGCACACAAAAACTGGATACACTTCTGAACGAGAGTCGAATGTATCAGAGAGGAAACAGTTGATCCTCAGTGTTTGTTTACAGCCTAATTTTAAAAAAAAAAAAAAGAAGAAAAAAGAAAAGAAAAACAAGTTGTGAGAATGAAACTTCAAACGAAAAGATTAAGTGAAACTACACCTAACTACCGCTGACAGAACCAACAACGGGACACAAAACAACCACAAAGAGACACAAAATGACCCAAATGAGGTGCTGGAACCCAGAAACAGAAGAACTAGACACCGAACCAGCGAAATCCTGGGTTCTGTTCCAGAGGTTCTGGAGGTTTTGATGGTTCTGCTGACACCGTTGTGGTTTATTCACAAGTGAAGTCCAAATGCTGTGACACAGGTCACATGACCTGACCTCCACCTGAGCCAACCTCAGTCAAGGTTTGAATGTTAGCAGCAGCGACACAGCACCCTGCAGATGAATCATCTCAGCACAACCACCACCAACACACACACACACACACACACACACACACACACACACACACAGAGGCAGAGAGAATTTCCCTCCAAGTTTTTCACTGTCAGGAGTGCAGCTGTTCGACACCGCCTCCTCCTCCGCCTCTCTCTCGCTCTCGTGCTCCATCTGTGCCGCAAGCGTTTACGCACCCTTCCGGCTTCTCACACTCCGGCTCTGCTGTCTTCATCTCACAGTCACGCTTCCTGTGCTGCCTCTCAATACCCGGTTTAGTATAAATTGTTGTGGCACTATTAGGGGACGCGGTCTAGCTCAGGAGTCGGCAACCTGCGGCTCCGGCGCCACATGCGCCTCTTTCGTACCTCTACTGCGGCTCCTTGTGGCTTTGGAAAATAAATAATCAGTATCTAATTGAAATTTATTGTATTCTAGTTTTAAAAATGTAATTCTACATTTGAAGATTATGGTGATCTTGTATTAAAACAAAATGTTTAATGTTTACATTTGTACTTTTAGTCGCTCAAAACATGCATGACACTCACCGATGCGCGACACCCGCCAGCGCGCACAGCGTTACCAACTTGGTGACTTTCTCGCTAAATCTGGAAGCTTTCCAAATCCACTTGACGACTTTTTTGTTATTTTGTGTGTGTCAAAAGTGACTAGGGACAAATCAAGCGACTCCTTCTCGTGTTGCTGCAGACTGTTCTGCTGTTTTGAAAACTATTTGTTAGCAGTTACTGTTCCTACCAAGCAGCGGTGCTGCCATGAGCTCCTCCCGTCCCAATGCGCTCACAGGCGGTCAGGAGTCTGGTCCAGTGACGTGCAGTCAGGGAGAGACGTCACGGAAAGAAAAAAATATAATGATGAAATTATTAAATGGTTATATTTATCCAGTGATTTGTACTATAAAGCATTTATTTTTTCATTCAGCCTCATCAATTTTGATGATTTTAAAATTCAAACTTGCTGAATTTTCGCAATTTCCAATTCAAATGCTTGTGTAGTGGGAGCATCTGTCTGGAAAGTTTGGTATTTCCAGATGGCCCTTGAACACACCATCAGATGTAGGTCAGCTCCTCCCATTGCCCAGCCCCTGATTGAGGGTATTTAAAGCACTTGTGGCATCATGGCTGCCCTTTTGTCTCTGTTTGAGTGCCACATGGGCTGCTGGTGACTCTGAGGTAGGTGTGTTGTGTGGATTGTGGACAGGGTTTTGACTGTTTTCAAGCTTTAATTCATTTTCATGATGGTGACATTCATTTGTTTGACAGTCTTCCCTGCGTACTGGTGTCTGTTGGTTGAGGTTTATGCCAAGCTTGCCTGCCTTGGCTTAATGTGGACGTTGCTGATTCCCCTAGTATCCATATAACAAAGACTGTGTTACATCAAGGTAGGAATAGTCTACTCAGTAGTTAAGAAATGTGACTATTAAAAGGTAGTTCTTATAATCATGTTATTAACACGTAATGTCTTTTGTTGTGCTGTAGGGTGTTATCAGCTGCTGTTTTGCATTTGTTTGCTCTTGTTTGCCTCTGTTTTGTCCTTGCCTGTTTTAGTTTGGCTATGTTAGCCTAGTGGTTGCATTTTAGAGTGAACGAACTGGTTTTTATGACAATTCCCATAAGCTGGTGGACCAGGTTGCTGGCTGGTGGTGGAGGTTGGACATTGTGTGGCTTTCTTTCACAGCTTGTAGTGGTAAAAGCACTGGGGCACCTGATCTTACCCCGGTGTGGTAGTCCTGATAGATTGCTGTGCGCTCATGAGTGGTTGATGGTTTGTTTCACGTCTGGATATTTAAGTAATTGACCACCTCTCTCCCCCCGCTGGCTTCCATCCACTTTGCTCTCCTTCCAGGTTCATTTTATTCTGGAAGTGTCCTTTGTTTTAAAATGGTTTTATTGTCAAACAGAATTACATTAATTAAATAAATATCTTTGTACATTTCAAATGGTTTGATTTGTTTTTGGTACTGGCTTTTAGGTTGTTTCTCCTGCAGACACTCCAGAAATCTAGTACTAATCAACAATTCCACCAAATAATCAATAAAACTGCAATTTCTTTGGATTTGAACCACATCTCTGTCTTCTCTTAGCAAATGAACTTGTGTGACCTGTGTGACTAATTGCGATAGTTCACATTTGACTTGTCGTTCCTGGGGTGAGAGTCCCCAGGTGGCGTTGTCGGGTTTTTCTATACTGGTACAGCTCACGTATTACTCTCTCTCCTACACCCCCTTGGTCTAACCTCGCCACATTCGGAAGAGAAACAGGTGAGGCAGGGCGAACTGAGCCTCACTTGGATTGCGCATCCAGTGGAGGTAGCGAGGGATTGCGCAATCCAAGTGAGCCTCAGTTAGTTGCTGCCTCACTTAGACTGAGTAATCCCTCACTGCATAGACTGTCACTGCATGGGCAGACAGTGCAGGGAGGGATTGCGCAATCCAAGGTGAGGGTCACTGGCTTCTCTTCCAAGCATTTTAATGGGAAATTGTGAATATACAGGGACGGGCTAAATAAAAAAAATCATTTATAGTACAAATCACTGGATATAAATAATAACCACTTAAATTATGTATCATTATACTTTTTTCTTTCCGTTAAGTCTCCTGACCACAGGTCATAGGTGTGTAACCTATTACATGTGCTGTGCCATTAATAACTGAGAAAGAGGTTCTCGGTGAGGTAGGCAGTTCTCTTGCCTCATGGCAGGGGGCGCTCTGATCCCAGACATGCTTTTTGTGACTCTGCCCCCTGCAGAGTAAGTGACAGCAAGCTAGACTAGGATACAGTTAGCAAGTCAAGTCCAGCGAAGGAAGTAAAGGAGAATTTTACCAAAAAAGTAAAGGCAAAAGTGAGCCGCAATGTGTGCTACAGCTTGTTATGTATAAAGAATGCAGATATGAAACTTCAAAGCTGCTGCCATCAAATGGCAAATACACTATGTGTAGAGTGCATGTATTTGTAAATCACATTCTGATGAAGTCAGTACCTCACCAGCCATGAACTTCACCGCACGTGTTTGGTCAGCAGTCCAGCTACAGTCAGCAGGCCAACCACATGCTGTTCTACTTAGCTGCAGGTGAATAATTTTAAGTTTGGCTTTTTATTTCATATAAATGAGGATGTACTGGATTTGTTTCCAGGTTGTTGCTCCAGGCCTATAGGGGGCGCAGGTTTTGCAGAGTTCGCTGTTTACCTATCAGTATGTAGAAGAAAAGCAACAGGAAGTGTTATGCATACGGCAAGCCATGACGTTTCTTTCCAAGACAAATGCCGTCCGCTCCTTTCTATCAGTGGCGATATGAGGACGTTTCTGAGTTGTGTGTGATTGAGAATATGCAAGTTTGAGATGTTTTGATATGTGTTCGTATCGTGAAGTCCAATCTGAGTTCATGTAATATGACTGCTAAGTTTAAGTCAACCTTTTAATGCACCTTATACATATGTGCAAATGATTATTTTATTTATGTGGATATATATTGTGGTTTGTATACAGAGTATTCCGTATTTTGTATCTTTACGGTTTCACACTTTTTTGCATTAAATCCTGTCCAAATACGATACATGCCTGTTCCTTGGAGGAAGTGATGCAAGAGAGAGTTTAGCTGGCTGTGAATCTCAATTAAGGACACAGGGTCACATTGGGTGCATCAATACAGAGGAGGACTGAAATATTTCAAAGTAACCTTTTCTTTTCGGCGGTCACAATGTTTTTGTTGCATGTAAAAATAATTTTTTTCTCTGTATCAGTTCATTGATTTCATAAATGCAACACACTAGTTTTTTTTATACATAGCACAAAGGTAACAAACCTAATATGCAGTGTTTTTTTTACACATCAAAAAGGGTTTTGTGGGTCCCGGTGGTTTCTTTTTTGTGGTTAACAGGTCCAAAAGGCTCTTTGAGTGATTACGGTAGGCGACCCCTGGTTTAGACTATCGTGAGATGACAGGTTAGTTTTACCCTACTGATGTGTTGCAATAGAAATCCTGCCCAGCACGAGAGGAATCGCAACTTCAGACATTTGGTGCGTGTGCTTGGCTGAGGAGCCAACGGTGTGAAGCTACCGTCTGTGGGATTATGACTCTGAATGCTTCTAAGTTAGATGTGATGAGACTATAGCACTGCGGATCTTCGGTTGATCCCGGATAGCCGGCCTCGGCGGGTGCGGAGAGCTGTTTGTGAGGGCTGGGGCATGGCTGGATGATGGATGCCCCTCTCCTGCCTCACCCATTGCATGTTTGTGGAGAACCTGGTGCTAAATCACTTGCAGACCCTAATTGTGGGTCAGGGTGTCTTTCGTAGCAGATTTATTGAAAGTCATCCCTCTATCCAAGCTTTGTGTGTCGGAGGGCATGTGAGCCCCCTCCTCTCCCACACAACTGGCTTGGGATCCGGGGTACCAAGGCCGGGTGTCCAGTGGCCTCAGGTCGGTTTCCAGCACAGGGTACCAGGTGCATGTTGGTGGATCCAGTCTGTTCTGGGCCGGGCCGCCCGTGCTCAACTGGAAAGCCTGGTTAGTGCCAGGGACACGTGTGTGAGGACTGGGAACTCTTTTCTTTTTCTTTCTTTTTTCTGTCTTTCTGCCTTGTCTGAAAGGGAAAGGGGGTGAAAAAAAAGAGAGAACGGAGGAACAGGGGCAGGAACAGCCTGCAGGCTGGGGCTGGTTGGGTGGGAGAGGGGCACTGTACTTTCTTCTTCACTAAAAATCAGTGCTAACAGTTGTTTTGAGTCTTGGTTGTGTTGTTTCGCGTCTCTAGGAGTCAGTTTCGTTTTGTTTCTTTCATTTTCTATCTCGTTCTTCTCTGTCTTGCTTTGTTTCATTTTGTGTCTCGTTTTTTCATATTGTGTCTAGTTTTCCCTTTTCTCAGTCTTGTTTGTGTAGTTATTCTCTTATGTGTCTTTGAGACAGATTTGTCTCTTTGTTGTCATTTTGTGTTGGATGTTCCACCATCAGATGTAGAAAGATGTCCCATCATCAGCTGAATGCATCTTCAACAACTGGCTTCTCTGTTCTCTGGTTCTGAGCCATGGTGCATTTGTTTTATTGATCCAGCAGGTTGGATTTTCTTCCTACAATAATTCTGGACAGACTTTGAGCCATTTTGGAGATTTAATTATTTTTTTTAGGTCACTTGTAAAATAAATATTTCCGCTCCAGCCTCTACAAAATGCGTTCTTCAAACTCTGGTCTGCTCTCGGAAAACGTCTCGTTTAAAAATAAAACAATTTTAATTTCTCAGACTCTAAAATTAACAAAAGATTCTGCGTTCCTCTGTGCAGCTTTGACTGTTTTCGATGACGAGTCATGTTTTCGGCTCAGGCTTTGGTTTTCTTTTTTCCTGATAGAATGCAAAAGACACATTGAAGAACTGCCAGAAAACTGAAAACCTAATTCTATTTTTTTTTTTCCAGTTTCTGTCCTTCTAGTGAGGTCTTTGTGATTTATAGTGTCTGATTATTTCTATCAGAACTCTATTGACTTTATTTGCTCTCTGACCTTTAATTCACCTGATTTTATTTCATTTGATTGTCCTCAGTTTCATAACATTGGTCTTCACTGGCGAACCAAACATCGCTACGAATGTGAAAATTGACAATTCACTGGTCGTTTGCTGTAAACTTTATTCTTTGTCAGGGTTTTTATGTTTGACATTTCTGTGTTTTCGTCAGACAAATGAACCGATGTCACTATTTCCCTGATGTGAAGCTTCTCGTATCCACACTGTGAATATTTGAGACCCGTGAACTCGTTACTGCAGCTGAATTTTCATATAAACGTTCGACTAATTTTGAAGTTAAACTTATTGTTTGAGCTCCTCTCTGGTGCTCGTTGCTCGACTGGATGTTTTTTAATCTGCATGAGCACATTTGGCTGCAGCAGAGCGTCTCCAGATGGATTTTCTGACTCTGTGATCCGTGTCGTGGCTCCGCGGTGCTGCTGCCTGCTGTGCGGTCCGGTCTACCGGGGCTTGCCGGGCCCCTCAACAGGCCGTTTATGTTAATCACGTCATAATGTTATTTAGATCAATTGATCGGGCCGCTCGCCGGGCGCTGCAAGGCTGAGGTCAGGAGCCATGGGGGTGACGGCTTACATTTGCACAACACTGCGGCGCCGGGCATCCCGTCGGGCCAGGCGGCGTCCTGCGGCCCCGCGCCGGGCCTCGGAGCGCTGGCCTTTTCCCCTCGCCAGCCCGTCAGACGGAGGCAGACTGACAGCGAGTCCCAAACCCCCCGACCGCCCTCAGACATCAGTGCTGCTGTCAGACGCTCAGATATCACTCCGACTTATTCTGCAAACCCCAGATCGCTGCCGCACTCGCCAACACGCTCGCACATTAAAAACTGGAGCGTCAGCCGAGGAGCACCGTGACCTTTAACTGCACAAACAACACAGAAAGAACAGCAGGTTCTAACGCGCCTGTAGAACTCTTTTAACTCTGCCTGACGCTCTGGGGCTGCGTTCAAAGACACAGAACTTTATTCAAACTCTGTGCGAATCTGAAAACGCCTCGAAATATATTCAGACGTCCAGAAAATAAAGAAACAAACAGACAGCAATGTTCCTTAATGACAAATGTTCTGTTCCACATAAATAACAGCACCAAATAGTCTGCACGTATCGGAACTTTGAATACTATAAAATTACTTGGATGATATCGTATTTTGGGTTGAATAAACCCTTAGAACCATATGCACTGTGATAATGAAGTACTTTGAGTAGAACAAACCTGTATAATTACTTGGACAATGTAGTAGTTATTTAAACTCCAGGCATGTCTGAAGGACATTAAGGTCTGGATGACCTGTAACTTCCTTCATTTAAATTCAGACAAAACTGAGGTT
>NW_007578950.1:134920-138371 GCF_000690725.1 Stegastes partitus | reverse complement strand
TGTTGTTGTAAATATGCGCTATACAAATAAAATTGAATTGAATTGAATAGTATTTTAGTTGGAATGAACCTTCAGAACCATATGACCTCGGACAATGAAGTACTTTGGGAGAATAAACTTGACCAGCTTTTGACGGTGTAGTATTCTGTGTGGGACAAACCTTTACACACACTTTGA
Source organism: Stegastes partitus (assembly GCF_000690725.1). Taxonomy (NCBI): domain Eukaryota; kingdom Metazoa; phylum Chordata; class Actinopteri; family Pomacentridae; genus Stegastes; species Stegastes partitus. The sequence continues at coordinate 138,194 of NW_007578950.1, read as the reverse complement.
CAAAGTAGGATTTTTAGTGGAACAAACCACAAGTACTTAGACAGTGTAGTAGTTTGGGTGGAACAAACCTTTAAGCCTTTATGAGGCACTCATTGAAAGGCTTGGAAATGTACAATTTCAACCCCTGAGTGTTACTGGTGGATATACGAGGATTTTTTCTTTTTTGACCTTTTATAGAAAGCAAATCAAAATCAAAGCAGTTAACATATATGATTCTTCGCTTACTGAGGGTAGAAAAAATAAAATTAAAATCCAAATATGTGGATAAATTATTGTAAAAAACACACTTATAAAGACAAAGGAACATTTATTTCCTAGTCGCTGGGCAGACATGTGGAACTTAAGACACTAAACATCCCTCTGATTGGTCAGAGGCCGTGGCGACTGTGTGGTGATGTAGCCTGACCTTCGTTGATTGGCTGGATGAGGTCATGTGATTCTGCCCGGTGCCTGTGGAAGTTACCATACGTGGTTCGTTGCCCGATAATTGGTTAAAACTACAAGTACTTGGATGATGTAGTATTTTGGGTGGAATAAACCTTTAAAACCATTAGTTCCTGGATGATAGTGTGTGTGGGTGGAGGAAACCCGTAGAATCACAAATATTTGGACAGTGTAGTACTTTGGCTGGAACACACCAGTAGAACCACAAGTACTCAATGGTTGTGTTGCTGTTCTATTCAAACGCCCAAAACTTTATTTAAACTCCTGTTGAACGTCCAATGATGCCGACAATCCTTTTGGTCAGTTTTGGAGAATTTTTCTTTAAATTATCTTCAGAAAATACCGACATAGTTGTTGCAACATCCATAAAACACGGTGACGTTCTCATATCGACATCTAGAACACGGGATGTTTTCACGGTGCCATCAGTTTAGCTTCACTGTTTCTACGTCGAGTCCGAATCATTCGTACGAAGCATGAAAGATGTTTTCTGTTGATTTGTGGCGACGCTTCCGTTAATCTCAGGTGAGGTCACAGACAGAAAACTGTTGGTGTTGTTCAGACGCAACACAATGACATCAGTGGACGTCAGCACAGAGACAGTAGACTCCTCCCCCTTCATCCTACATCCTCCCCCTCCATTGTCCATTCTCCTTCCAACATCCTCCCTTCTTCTCAGTTCTCCCCCACCTTCACCTTCCCCCTCTTCCTCACCCCTCATCTCCTCCTTCCTCACCCATCCGCCCCACCTTCACCTTGCCTCCTCCCTTCATCCTCCCCACTTGTTGTCCTCCCATTTCCTCCTTCCTTACCTCCCCTCCATCATTCTCCATCCTACATCCTCCTCCCTCATCCTTTTCTCCCATCTCTTTCTTCCTCCCCCCCTCCCCCACCTTCACCTCACCTTCCCCCTTCATCCTACGTTTTTCTCCCACCTCCATCGTACATCCTCCCCTCTATCATCCTCTAACCTCCCGCCTTCCTCCATCCTCTTCCATACTCTCCTCTTCCATCCTCCATCCTCCCCCCTGCACATAAAGACAATGCTTCTCTCTCCTCCCTCCCTCCCTCCCCTGTTTGGCCTCCCCCAGGACCGGTCGGCGGCCCGTTGCCTCCCCTGGCGCCGCAGTTCACCAGGTGTTGTCTGCAACAGGCAATTAGTAGAATAGGTGTAGCTGTCAATCAGGCGGCTGGAAGATTAGCTGCTTGGCCGTAATTAGCGGGTTCGAGGCTCCTCGGCCCAGAGGATAAAGGCTTTGCCAATAATGGGCCCTGGGGTATTAATTACTGAAGGTCGAAGCTGCCGAAAAGGCCGGGATCTTAGCAGCAGCGCACGTAAGATGATTGTTTAAATTTCAAAAATAATACTGCTCTGACAGTTGTTGGAGTCCCGCGGGGCAGCGGGTACAAGGTAGCCGAGGTAATTAGTTTGAAGAGGGAAAGGGCATGGTTACAGGCATGTTTGTGAAGAGAGGGGGAGGACGGAGGGGGAGGAAATATAAATGTGAGGACGGAGAGGGATGAGAAAAAATAAAAACAAGAGAGAGAGAGAGAGAGAGAGAGAGAGAGAAAACAACCGAAGTGGGAGGAGAGAAATGTGGAAAAATAAAAATATATATCCAGAGGAGGGGGAGGAGGGGGAGGAAAGTCAACAACAGAATCAACGTCGAGCAAAAACAACGGCACAAACAATCATTTGCACTCCTTAGTTTATTCTTTTTTTTAAGTTTAATTTCCCAGATTTGAATGACAGTTTATTCATTGAGTTTTTATCAGGGGTTTTTTTTATATTACTATATATTACTGCCGCTTTATCTCATTTTTCGTATTTTATAAATTTGACATTTAATGTTAAAAGTTTTAATTAATGTTTTCTAAATTTGATTCAAGATTCCTACAGTGACTCTTCATTTTGTAAATTTTACATTTTATTTCAGTATTTTTTATTATATTTACTTAAATTGGACTTTTTATGTTATATTTTTTTAAAAATGTATTTTAATTTTCATATTAATTTTGACTGCTTATTATCCGAATGTGAACTTTGTAATTTATTTGGTTTTCAGTCTGAGATTCTTTATTGATTTTCTTTATGATTTTGAGTTCATATTTTTATATTTTTATGTTTTATTTGATTTTATATGACGTGTTTTGTGTTGCTTCATTTTATGAATTTGACATTCAGTGTCGTGATTTTAGATTCTTACTGTAACTTTTTGTAATTTTGAGTTTTTATTTTTATTTTTTTTAAACTTTTTATTTTGTTATTTATAATTATATTTGCATTCATTTGACTATTCATTTAATCAATTTTAATTCCTCAAATGACTTATTATCTAAATGGTAACTTCTAATTTTATCTATTTATTTTTATGTTATATATGTAGTTCCTACAAGCTGCCCATTTATTTATTTATTTGTTATTTTCTTAATTTCACAGCTTTAATTTTTTTTCACTTCTAAATTCTAATTTTGATTTTTTAAGTCAGAATTTCTAATAATTTACTAATTTGGAATTTTTTCACAATTTGGAAAATTGTATTCATATTTTTTACTTTTCATGTCGTCTAATATTCTTTTATTTGACGTAGGGTCGGGGTTCGTAGTAACATGAACATAAAATGTCCTGATTTTTGACTTTTTTCTTTCCATTTTTTAAGTTTATTTTTCTATTTATAATTCCATTATATATTCATGTTCACTTTTTATCTCCTAATTTTGACTTATTATTTTAGTATTGACTTTTTATTTCATGATTTTGGATTTTCCTTTTTGCTATCGACATATTATTTCCCAATTTTTTATTTTTAGTTTCCTAACTTTTTATTTT
>NW_007578950.1:133311-134641 GCF_000690725.1 Stegastes partitus | reverse complement strand
TCTGGTTGAATAATTCTTGCGTCATAATAAAAGGAACACTTGTAAGATTTGTTCAGATGTGTAAATATCAGTCCAGTATTCAGTCAGCCACTGATTCAGGTTCTGCTGTTTGATTGAATGTGCAGCATCACTATATTGTTTCACACCAATACTTTGTGTGTAACTAGGGGTTAATATAATCAGGTTTTGAATCTTTGCTGTTCAAATGTTCAGGTTTGTGATGGTTTTGGGGTTTTATTATCCAGTTTATTGACATTTTAGTGTCTTATTATATGTAGTCTAGATGTTTTAGTGCAGCTATGTCTTGGTTTTTGTAGTAGTGGGAAGTTAATATTCAGTTTATTGACAAGTTACTGCATCAATATCCAGTGTTTGTGTGACATTTTGGCATATTCGTTCCTAATTTTTGTTGTTTTAGTGTTTAAATATGCAGCATATTGACTCTTTAACAGTCTCATTGCTTGCTTTGTGTCTCCTTGTCGTCACTTTTTGGCTCTCTGTAGTTATTTTCATTCATCTGTGGTCACTTCTATGTCTCTCTGTGTGTATTTCCAGAACCAGATGAGGCTAGAAACTGAACCAGAACGGGGTGGAACTAGTGGCAGAACCGTCCAGTCAGTTCTGCAGGTAGAACCTGGAACAGTTCTGCTCTCGGAGTCTGTGCAGCAGTCAAAGGTTCCTCCTTGGTTCTGCAGACAGTGAATAATTCCATCAGAGCTGCTGATTCTCTCTGCAGCTGTGGAGGATTTACGGTTTGTTTGAGGAAAGACTTTTATTTACTTCTGTCTCGTGTTCATAGAAACAGGAACCGGTTTACTGTCACACTGTTTCTTTGTAAATAAACCGGACTTCTGACGCACAGTTTGAAGCTCGGCGCTGTTTGGACCGAATATCAGGTTCTGTTCCCTGAAAGGAACCGAGGAGAGAAGCTTTAAGGTTCTGACAAGTTGAACAAACATCCCTCAGATTTAAAAGCTGCTTTAAGATTCAGGTTGAACCAGTTTGATATCTCGTTGCTGTTTGGTCATTTTTCGTCATATTTTTTCACCTTCGTCTTTTTGTGTCTTTTGTTTTCTCGTCCTGTTCTGCCTCATTCATTTTTTTGTGTACATTTTTTGTCATTTTGTTGACGTCTCGTGCCATTTGGTTCAATTTTTGGGTGGGAATATTTATCTTTGTGGTCATATTTTCCCTCTCCATGTTCATTTTTTGTTTTTTAATGATCTATTTTTGGCTGTTGTGGCTATTCTTTGTGTTTTTGTGGACAGTTTCTGTTTTTTTATGGTAATTTCTTTGTCTTTTTGTCCAAAAATGGTGGTAAATTGGTAAC
>NW_007578950.1:126586-131658 GCF_000690725.1 Stegastes partitus | reverse complement strand
CTCTTTGTGGTTGTTTTTTGTCTTTTTGTGGCTGTTTTGTGTCTTTTTGTGGCTGTTTTGTGTCTCTTTGTGGTTGTTTTGTGTCTCTTTGTTTCTTGTTTCTCGTTTATTAGGATCCCCATTAGCACCAGCATAAGCATCGGCTATTCTTCTTGGGGTCCACACACATACGCACAATCACACTTATACACACAACAACAACAAACAAAAAAAACAAAACAACTCATCTCGCTAACTTTGCAAAATAAGGTAGAGAAACAAATTGTCATTCAGTACACTACACATTAAATCATATACAGAATTATAAATCCATCATTATTTATCTAGAACGCATCATTCTTCATCATAGACATACAATCAGAATGACCTTAAATAACATCTTTATCCATCCTTCTTCTTTGTGGTTGTTTTGTGACTCTGTGGTAGTTTTGTGTCTCTTTGTGGTTGTTTGTCTCTTTGCTAGTTTTGTGTCTCTTTGTTTTGTTTTGTGTCCATTTGTGGTCCTTTTCAGACAGCGTTTTCAATTAAATCTTCTCAGTCCGTCCTCCAATTTTGTCCTAAATTTAATCTTTTAATATTAAATAAATTGTGCATCTCCTCTGTGCCCTGCTAGCAGATCCCTGAAAGACTGAATTATGAGACTAAATCACCTGTTTAAGTGTTTCTGAGCATCTGAGGAAGATAATCAATACTTAATAAAACACTGATGGTATTTAGTCCTCGCCCTGCTCTAAACATGGAGCCAGTGTTTCCTTAAAATATTTAGGAATGCAGATGATAGGAATGATGTTAGCGATGCTGAACGCTTTGCTGAGCTGCATGTCCTGCAGCGGTCTCTGCTCCAAAAAATAAAAAAATAAAGAATAAAACCATCCCAGAGGAGCCGACCTGCCTGAGGACATGAAACACACTCAGTCCTGCCTGCGAGGCTCGACACAGGGATAACACACCCACCGCCGTTTCCCCGGCGACCAGCAAACTTCCAGCATCATCCAACACACACACTTCCACTGTGTGTTTGCATTCAGAGCGCTCTTCTCCTCTTGTTATTTGCTCGTGTGAAACTCCGGCTCTGACCTGGAACCAGCTCCGGGGCTCGGTCTAATTGTTGGCTGAATAATGAGTTTAAAGGATTTCAAGATGCTCATTTCCAAACTCATAACGGCGCCACTGTTGTTCCCACGTCGCTCTCGCAGAGAAAAACAAACTCTTTTTATTTGCTCTCAGTCCCGAGCTGCACTCACATCTCTCCTCTGCTGGAAAATCATTTCATCTCTCCCGGCATTTCAAGTTCAAGACCTGCCACCGCGGGAGCTGACATACTCCTGAACTTCAACTCCCAGCATGCACCACTGATTCCCGCCATCTGCTGTCCTTTAATACTCCTCCACTGAACCTCAAATACCACCTTTGTTCTCTCTTTTCCCACAACCTTCCATTCATTATGAGGTAAGAAAAGTTCCACGACTGGTGTCTGAGAAAATATATTTCAAACCCAAACTACAAACCAGGAGTTTTTCCCTTCAGATGATCAACCAGCTCGTCTACAAAGACATCCTGCAGCGTTTGCTTCATTCAGAGTTGTGTCAGGACCAGTGGAGGCTGCTTCACCATGACAACCTGCTCACTGCGCCCTGAGCATCCCACAGCTCCTGGTTGAGAAGAACATCTCCGTGCTGGAGCAACCTCCCTACTCACCCCACCTGGCTCCGTGGGGTTGTTTCCTCTTCCCCAAGCTCAAGGGCTATTCAAGGGGACCCGTTTAGAAGACATGGATGACATCAAGATCGCAGATCCCGGAAGACTCCTTCCAGGAGTGCATGGCGGCAGAGACGGCCGGGGAAGGGTTTATCACGCGTAATGTGCATTTGAAGAACAAGTTGAAAAATCTGAACTTTAGTGATCTGACACGCCGCGATGGCCAATCAGTGTTGAGACTCTCTGGTGACATCAACATGATTCATTCATTTCTTTACAACTACACCGTGAATACTGATTGATTTGCTCACCCCAGGAGAAAAGCAGTTACATTACTGGCCAGGGCAGATCTCAGGCTGTCCCTCTCCTCCAGTTCACACACTAGAATGCTACTCTTCAACTTAGTGGGCTAGCGAGCCGAGCTGCTAGCTATCGCAATGCTAGCGGGATAAACCTCCGCTGGCTCCTGGTCGTTGTGGTCAGCGTCCTCCTGCTGGCGGCCGCTCGTCCGTGTTGTTGTATGTGGCGCGGAAAAAAACATTGTTCTACCAGCGAGCGCCTGTAGTCAGCATCCTGGAGGGACATCCTGGTACCGATCCTCTCCAACAGGTANCTCCTTATGATCACATTTATATCGTCTTGTTTGTCTTTCTGCGGTCATGATGTGCTCTTTTGATTTTTTTGTCTTTAAGTGCATTTTTTTTGTGTTTTTTTGGTCATTATTTTGTGTCTTTCTCAACTTTTTGTGGTGTTTTGTGTGTCAGTGTCAGACGTCACTGGTCCAGGTGAGTCACTTTCACCTGTTCATCATCATCAGCAGACACACAAACAGCTGCTGGGACGTGAACGACGAGCTCGGTTTGTGTCCCGGCTGTAAATCTGTCCTCATGGAGAACTCTGCACCTGAAGCCTCCAGCGGCTCCTGATCCGCGGAGCCTCGATAAACATGTCAGCCGTAAATAAACATAAACGCAGCAGCAGTGCATGCTGGGAGCAGCCAAGGGTCAGAGTTTGTCATCTTTATGGCTTTGTGTTATCCAACCACTAAAGCTGTGACTTTACTGAAAGACATCTTATTCAGCAAAAGTCAGAATGAAAAACTGCAAATTCAAGTTTTTAGCCGGTTTTGTTAAACTTAAACCAGTTAAATGAAGACACAGCAGCTCAGCTTAAAATAATTTCTACAAAATCAAAAAGGTCATACAGAACTGTCACAAAAATGTATTTAAAATATGTGATTTATTTTATTTTTAAAAATACTTTTAGCACTTTATACAGTTTCCTTTCTTTTTTCATGCAAGAGCTCCAATTTAAACATATGACAGCTGTAGATCCATTTATGTTGATTTTACGTCTGTTTTTTCTTCACTTTGTGTCTATTTGTTGTTATCATGTATTTGTGTTCATCGTTTGCAACACTTTCTGGCCATTTTAAGTTTCTTTACTGTCTCTGCATCTTGTAGTCGTTCTTCTCTATTATTTTTTGCGGCTTGTTGTTCATTTGTGTGGCTTTTGTTGGCTTCATCTCTAAGTGGTCTCATCCCGTCTCTCTCAAATCTTATTGTTAGCAAGATAACTAGAAAATTCATGAATGTTTATTCACAAATGATTGAATTCTGGTGATGTTCTGGTTTACCATCTGGTTGTTTTCTCATTAAACAGTAAATGCTGTTAAGTGTTACCGTGGCGCAGAATGCTGTTGTTGTGGCGTTTGTCCACTAGATGGAGCTCTGACCCCATTCAGTCCTTCAGTCCTCACCGCTGTCGTCTCAGTAGTACAGGAGGAAGCTACAGCCAGGCAGCATCACAGCAGTGGGCTGAGCGGAGCTGCTGACAGATAAGTTCAGAACCTTGTTGTGACGTGAACAATGACTCAGCATGTCTCCTGGTTCACTTTAACTCTCTTTGCCATGAGTCAGGACGACTGACTCATGACTGCTTCGTTGCGTCGGTTATGCCTTTTATTTACGTTGCTAAAGTTGTTCTAACCTAGCTAAAGCTACTCCCTGTCTGTTTATGTTAGCAATAGCATCGCTGTAGTTATGCTAACCTAGCATAGCATTAGTTAGCTAAAGCCAGTAAGGAACTGTAGAAAAAAAAAGTGTAGAAACTATTGTAGAGTACAGAACGACGGTTCATCACTGTGTCAGCTTGGTATTAATGATAACAATGATAACTCAAATGCTAAAGCTATGTTCTGATTCTCCATGAAGCTAACAGCGTAGATAAAATGAATGCAGGACTTTAACGCTTTAACTTTAAAAGGACTGAAAATCACAACATAGGACTCTTTGTGTTCATTTCTTTCGTCCCGTGGTCGTCTTTTTGTCTTTATGGATCTTTTTTTGTCTTTTTGTGGTAGTTTTTCATGGTCATGTTTGATTGTTTTTGTGTTTCTTGTTTACATTTTAGTCTTTATTTTGTGGACATTTTTGTCTCTTTGTGGTTGTTTTTGTCTCATTGTGTTGGTTTCTCGTCTTTTTGAGGCTGTTTTTCCTCTTTTCCTGAACATTTCTGACTGTTTGTTTTCTCCTATGTGTTAATCTTTCCTTCCTGTGGTCATTTCTGTTGCTATGGACGCGTTACATAAACGTCTGTAAACCCATAAACCTCCAGCTGCTGTCGGCCTCCCAGCGGACGAAGCCAGCGCAGCGCCTTGTTCAGGAGGAAACAAATGGCAAATGAAAAGACATTAAGTTCCAAATGTTCTGCCCAGGTGTCAGAGCAATAACGTGCATCAGAGAGGAGGAGGTGGCGGCTGCTGCTGGATAATACGAGCTGCGTCTGGAGGGACGGAGCCGCCGTCGGCTCGCGGCCATCCGGCAGCGATGGATGTCTGATTGGATGCCGGTTCCTGGTGCTGAGTGTCGGCTCTAATGGGCGCTGAAAGTTGCTGTTGCTTCAGCAGCGTTTCTTTCATGTCTGCCGTAGCTTCCTATTCTCTGCTGCATGACGGCTGAACGTCAGGAAGGTTTAGAGTCCAAGTGAAGAGCTGAGACAAAAAAAGAAAAGCTCTCCTGGTGTTCTTCTCCTCCTCCCTCCACCTAAAAGTACAAACACACTGAGCATCTCCTGTTTGATTTAGTGTCTCTTTGTGGATGTTTTGTGTCTCTTTGTGGCCGTTTTGTGTCTCTGTGGTTGTTTTGTGTCTTTTTGTGGTTGTTTTGTCTCTTTGTGGTTGTTTTGTCTCTTTGTGGATGTTTTGTCTCTTTGTGGATGTTTTGTGTCTCTTTGTGGATGTTTTGTGTCTCTTTGTCGTGTTTTGTGTCTCTTTGTGGTTGTTTTGTGACTCTTTGTGGTTGTTTTTTGTCTTTTTGTGGCTGTTTTGTGTCTCTTTGTGGTTGTTTTGTGTCTCTTTGTCGTGTTTTGTGACT
>NW_007578950.1:122599-124840 GCF_000690725.1 Stegastes partitus | reverse complement strand
AGCAGGTCTTTTTGCTAAGCTAGGCTAAAGCACATATGAACCAGTCCACTTAAATCCTGTATCACTTTAACCCTGTTCAGGTCTTTCAATAAAGAATATGTGCCAAATATTTGTTGGTATTCATTATAAACTTTTATAGTATGTTAGATACATTTTCTGATAAGTTGATGTATTTTTGGTGCCAAATGCATGAAAAATGTCCTTCTTTTTAAATAGAAAAAAAACCAACAGCTGTCACCTAAACCAAATGGCATGGGGTCCAAAAGAGCCCCAAAGTCCTGGACAGTGTTCATATGCCCCTCAACTGAACAAGTGAAAAGGTTGTAAATGCATTCGACACAAATCATTTTGGTTAATAAACTCATTAGTGGGCATTTAGCTCATGAGCTCATTTAGCATAAACAGCTGACACATCACACTCATTTGCTAATCAGCTGTTAGCTGGTAAATGTGCTGCCAAGTAAACAAACACACACACTTCTTCCCCAGTATGAAATTCCAGTTAAAGGGTCGCGGTTCTGACACAGTTTCAGGAGGTTTAGCTCATCACAGCAGGAGCTGGACTTGTTCACAGAACTGAACTTCCAGGAAGCGTTAAGTGTTGCAGGAGCACTGGGAGCAGAGTTCACCTCTTCATCAGGGATGGTCCAAAGTTTAACTCACTCCTTCTAGGAACAGCCTTAGAGATAAATGAAACCCAAACTCTTTAGCAAACAGTTTTGGTGCCTAAATGTAACCAGGTTGATTTCATTTCTAGATGTTTCAGTGTTGCAGGAGCACTGGGAGCAGAACTGACTGCATCAGTCAGGATGGTGTCAACAGTTGGTATTTTTGGTGAATAAACTTAACAAGGAGAAATGTATCGGCTTTTCAGAAACGTTTGTGTGTTCCAGGAGCACTAGGAGCAGAGCTGACCACTTCAGCAGGGATGGGTCCAAAACTTAAGTCACCTTTTCTAGGTACAGACTTAGAAACAAACCCTAACAGACCCTAACTCTGTGGTATCGATGCCGAAGCTCAATCAAGTATTTCTAAACCTAATGGAGACATTTCTGTGTTGCAGGAGCACTGGGAGCAGTGTCGGCTACTTGAATAGGGATGGTGTCAAAATGTGGTAGTTTTGATGAATAAGTTTCAGTGCCTAAAATTAAACAAGTACTTTTGCAGCCCTGAGCTTAACTCAGTAGATTTAGTGATTGAGCTTAACTGAGTACATTTGCTGCCAGACGTAATCGAGGCATTTCCGTGTTGAAGGAGCACTGGGAGCAGTGTAGGATACTGTAATGGTGTCAAATTTTAAAACACCATTTAACAGACTTAACCCTCACTCCTAATCAAGTAGTTTTCATACATAAGCTTAACTAGGTAGGTTTGGTGCCTAAAATCCACCAAGTGGTTTTGCCAACTAAACCCAATCAAGTCATTTAGATTGTGGAACTTAACCAGGCAGATTTATTGTCTAGCTTACGTTGACGTAAACACCAACTGAACTATACACTCAGTGAAAAACAGTGTGTGACAGTCAAAAAATCTAAATTGAACTCTACAATAATGGGCTGAGACGGGACCTGAAGTCAAGTGTCCTGGGTGGAAGTCCACTGAGCCTACAAGGTGCACGAGGCTCCTTGTGGGCCATGTGTTTGGGAATGGTCCGCGATGACGACGTAAATGTAAATCAGACACATTTGAAGTTGTATAGGGGGAATTTTCCTGCCTGCTTTACTCTCAGCCTCTTTACCTGAGGCTCACTCTGAAATAAATGCCAAGTCCAGGCCGCAGGGGAGGGTCCGCATCCCAGAATCCCTCTGGGGGAGGTTTTGTTTGTGGAAATCATTACAGCTTCAAGGTTCGGAGAAGATGGAGGCCGTTGGGTAGAAACGCTCTGCACACGCTCACATTAGATTTAGTTTCTGACGTGTTTCTGTGTTTCATTATTGATGAGGAGATGACTCTGAACATCCAAACTCCCTGAGCTTCTCCGACCTGCAGCCTCCACCTGCCTCATGTTTATTTCATTCACGCATTCACTTTTAAATCTGATGCATTTAGTTTGTGTTTCATGCTTACAACGGAGCCGTGCATGGCGCTGGAACATAAAACAGAGCTTATATTTTAATTCTATCAATGTAAGATTAAATAATGCACTTTATATTACATGGGTTGCAAGATTCTTTAAAAAAAAGAGAGAGAGCAACAATTAAAACATGAAAACAACAACGAGACATTAGAAAATTCAATGAA
>NW_007578950.1:119616-121394 GCF_000690725.1 Stegastes partitus | reverse complement strand
TTGTGAGAAGCTTGTGGAAGGAAACCCAGAACGTTTGACCCAAGTCATAGAGTTTAAAGGCAACGCTAGCAGATACTGAGGAGATGGATGGAAACTTCTGACTTTGAAGAAAGTAATTTAAAAAATTACCTAAAAAATTCTCTCTCTCATTATTCTGGCATTTAGGAAATAGAAATAATCTTGGTAATCCTAACTGACCTAAAACAGAAAAAGTTTAGTCTGATTTGATGTCAGACGGTGCGAAAAAAAAAGGTTTTGTGTCTTTTTATACAGTGGATGTGAACTTCTGGTTTCAACTGTGTCTGTATTTTACAAAAAATACATAAAACAAACCTTGAATTATCCTTTTTCAACATTTTCCAAGTGTGTAATTTTGGATAGATTTTTACAGACTCAAGGTTTTCACACGACTGAACATGAACTGTACAACTTTAAACATGCGGCATTTATTTTATTGCTCCAGTGTGTTTGATTTTCCTCTCAGTCTCTCTTGTCGTCTCCTCTCTGAATTTTAAATTGTTGGTTGTAGCTGAGTAAGTCATGGAGAATCAGTTGTGAGTAATTTAGGCACTTTTTAAAAGACAACCTTTTTACGCTGTGGGTCAGGATTCAAGAGTTTATAAGGCTGTAAGAGTCATCACAGTTTGTCCATGGTTTCACCATTTTACAACCAAAATTGTAATTTCAATGGGAATAAAAACTGCTTGTGAAGAATCACTAGTCACATGCTGCGATGTCTTTTAGGATTCTTTACATTTCTGCCGCTGCGGCTTCAAGTTTTTATGGTAAACTGAGCTAATATGACAGAATATGACGGTAAAAAATTAGCATTATCGGAAACTTTATTGCTTTTTTCCCTTTTATGTTTATTAGTTTCATCAGGTTTATGTCCTGCGCTTTAATTTTCAGTAAGAAGTTACTGAAAACCAGCATAAAACATTTATTGCCAATAAAAAAAGCAGATAAACTGAATTGCAGAGTTTCTATCTGCGATCGGGGTGCAATTATTTAACACAAAATCACATTATCTCATAACAGATGATATCTGGTGTGCTGCTCTAAGGAAAGCCTCTAAATGTTCTGAAGGTGAAGAATCCTCAGTAGGCGGATGGATTCAGGGTTTACTGGCGGATGTGAGGACAGTCCGGCTGCAGGAGGAGATGCATCGATGCCGCCGATGCATCCAGCTGCAGGTCGACCTTTGAATAATTCTCACTTTTTCTTTATTTATTTTGTTAACCGCATGTTTGCATGCCGAGGTCACCAGATGATCTCTGTCATAATTACGATTCAGGAGGTGACGGGGTCCTGCAGGTGGTCCAAGGCATCCTGGGAGCGCCTGTCAGAGCTCCATGAATAAGACACAGCGCTCGGCCTTGGGCTGTCAGACGCCACAGAAGAAGGGAGTGACGGACAGCGGCGGGTCAATGACTCGACCGACCCGCCAGGCTCCTAAATAATTTCTCTTAGTGTTCAGGACATGTGAAGCAAGTTGAGTGTCTGCAGCAGAGGAGGCGGCATTTTCCTGGACCAAAGTTCTGAGACCTTTGGTTTTCATCACAGCACCACCTACTGGAGTGGATGACTAAGATAACCAAGACACATAATCACAGCATGAGCCCCGCCTTGTATGTTAACATTTAGCTTAAAAACATTAGCATTACTGATATTAGCATTTTTAGAATTAGCCTTAGGTGTCCTAGACTGTGGTAACCCACCACCTACTGCAAGTCACAGCACACTGCAGGATTACTGACATTAGTATGTTCAACAATAGC
>NW_007578950.1:113398-118920 GCF_000690725.1 Stegastes partitus | reverse complement strand
CTAGCATTAACATCAGTAACATTAGCATCACTAACATTACTAACATCAGCATTGTTAGCATTTCATTGACATCACTTGCATTAGCATGACTGATATTAATATTCTTGGCATTAGCATTAGCTACTGTTAACATTTCTGATGTTAACATTGCTAATATTTGCATCACCAGAAGACGTATAATTAGCGTTAGCATCATCGGCCACCTGCTGTGGTCTTAACAGGAGGTTAGCATGACTTACAGGTAGACCTCTTCAAAGAGTTAACATCCACAACATTATCACTGTAAACATTAACATTACAAATATGACCAATAGATTGCCACAAGCCAACATTACGACCATGAGCATTCGAGGGTGGCTGTGGCTCAGGTAGTGGGTTGTCCTCTAAATGCAAGGTTGGTGGTTCGATCCCCCACTTCTCCACAGTGGAAGTGTCCTTGGGCAAGACACTGAACCAGAAGTTGCTCCCAATGCTGGGTAGTACCTTGCATGGCATGGTGTATGAACATATATGTTAGACCACCACTTAATGTCAGTTTTATACCACAGCTGCCTTAAATTTACAGCATTGGTACTTATCAAAAGTATTTATGTTTCTGTCATGGTTAATACACCAGTATGTAGAAGCTCTTTAATCTAAAATTATATTTTTAATGCTAAAATATAATTATTGTTATCCATGAATTTTCAAATTTACTGTTTTACAAAGAAAAAAAAACAGAAAAAATAGTAAAGCATGTTATTATTTCTTGATTAAGACGTCAAATTATAGTTGTTTACTTGTATTCCTAAACAGAAACATGAGTTTTAGTGGTTGGATGTGATGCTATTTGCGATTTCTCAGTGAGCCGGCTCAGATTTGGGTATAAAAAAGTGAATTTGGTTTTAAATTCCTGATTTGTGTGTTTCCTGAGGCGTGTCAACCAACCGGCGAGTCCGTCTGTCGTCACGGCGAGCAGCTGATGTGTGTGTGCTGCAACATTAGGAGGGTTAATCCACATAAATGTTGACAGCCATATTGCTGACACAGGGAGTTAATAAGACTAACAGATTATTAGCTTCATAACATTCCTCCGTCATCACGCCGCCGCCTGTCAATCATTGACACAATTAAATTGTTTAATGAATAAATTTGCATCGGTAATGGCGGGGCTACGAGGGAACATCTGGGCGCGGCGGTTTAATGGCGAGTGTTGCATCAGACGCCCATATGGAGGCCGAGTGGAGGGGCTGTTTGATGCTAACTAAATGAAAAGTATCACTCACATTAATTTGGCTCGTTTGACAGTCAGGAAATCACTTAGTAAGACTGATTCTGCCCAATTACAACCTCCGCAGCTAATTACTATAGGAGGAGCCATTTCATGTGTTCACAGAGACACACACAGACACACACACTTCTCTGTCAGCAGCAGCCACCGAATACCTCCACAATCGCAGCTTCTTCCTCGCTGCATCTCAACACGACTTGAATCTGTCGACAGCCTGAAAATGAAATGCAAATTTCCCGGCTCACTCACTGCTGTCACATCTGGCCCGGGCGCGTTCTTACAGCCTTCACGTGTGTTTCCTAACAATTAAAACCAACAGCAGCAGCTCAGATATACATTTCAAAATAATTATCCTGCAGGAGTCGGTGTGAGACGGCGCTCAGCTGAAATCATTTCCGGGGAGGAAGCATCCATATTCATGGCAGCGCCAAGTGAAGGCAGGTTCTTCACTTTGTGCACAACTTTTTCAACTTTTTCTTACAAACACAGTCGACTTGACGTCCTCGTATTCAGAGCGAGTCTGCAGCCGGAGCAGAGAAAACACGATGAAAAGCGTTTTATTTAAGGGGTCCTGTGTTTCCCAGCTGGAGTTTTTCCTCTTAATTTACTGAAAATCTGATTTAAATTAAAGTTTCCCACAAACGGGTGGGCAGTGTGGAGTCAGTTATACTGTGAAACACAGAAGTAAATGTCAAATGATTCACATGACTTCTAAGTTGAACAGAGGAGTGTTTGCTTTGATGTCAAATTAAAACAGTTGAGATTTACTGTGTTAAAAATACAGACATGGCAGGAACTCAATGCAAGAAAAGTCCTTTTAGATATTTTTCACCAATAAAAAATATTTGTTTCCCGTCCCGGTTCTGACTCCTTCTTAGTGACTGACTCAGCTGTGACCAGTAATGAAAAGTTCAGGTTCAACTGCAGGTGGTGTTTCCACGGAGCAGAGAGGAAAATAAAATATACTGGATCAACAAATAAAAGCAGCATGGCTCAGAACCAGAGAACAGAGGAGCCAGTTGTTGGAGATACAGTCGTTACAGTGAAACATCTTCCTACAGCTGATGTGCAGATATTACAATATCTTAGGATGGCAGCTGGTCCATACGGGGCGCCGCCCCACTGCTAATGAGCAGATAAAAAGTAGTTCTCAAACGTAATACTAAATTTGAATTAATTATAACAAAATAATAATAAAACTAATAATAACGTTCTCTCTTTTTTTTGCTATATTAACAATATTTATATTATCAACAGATTTAATATTAGTCTTCACTGCATCTTTACACTTCCTGGATGCGGGGCGCAGCCACATGAGTGTGTATGTAGCTCGAAAAACTTTTCGTGATCATGTGACCTCAGCCCGGGCTCTGATTGGCAGCTCACGGGGCGCAGCTCGGTGGGTCCCGGACCAGTCCACTTTAGCTGTAAGCCAATTAATTTTGTCTTTATTCGCTTTTGTCTTCTGTGGTTGGAAATCAAAATTGTCCATCGATATTCTTACGACTGTGCTTTCTGACACGTCACACGGCCTTCAGCCTCCTCTGCTGCTGGATCACAGCTGTTGTCATGACACCTAAATGCATCAGCCGGCTGTCAATAGAGAAAAGACGGCTCGTAGAGAAGAATACATGTAACTGGGTTTAACCTCGGACAAATCTGAGATGAGAACGCCCTAGTTTGTTATTTTGAAAGTCATTTTTGGTCACACACCTGTCAGAGCACCACAGGCACCAACAGCAGCTACCACAGCCTGCTATGTGAGGCGTTCAGGGAGCATCAGTAAATCATAGATTGATAAGAAAATGTTCAGCAAGTCATATGTTTTGCCTTTGCCCAGGTAGGAGGTGCAACAAAATGAGAAAGTGGGTCTTACTGGTGCTACCAGTGAAAGAGTCAGTCTGGAGCCCTGAACAGTGTTTTTTTCATTATTTCTGTGTTTTGAGTTTGTACAGATCCTGTAAATATTGATGAAAGTTTGATGAATGGTTTTTAAATTTAGTTCTGGTCAGTCTTATAATGTTAAATTAGGTTATGACTCGAACATCCTCCAAAGGTAGACAGTTTGCATTCCTGTAAACAGTTGTTCCAGATGTTACTCATGTTGTAATTTCTGATTTTAAATAAAAGGTCATTTGCAGACTGTGCCCCCCCCACCAAACATTTTCACCAGCCGCTACTGATCTATAATATATCTACATCTATGGGGACAAAATGGCTGCAAAGAGACTCTAAACAAAACAAATGAGTCAGAAAAAAACCAAACAAAATACAATCTATGTTACCACAAAGAGAGAAAATTGTTCCAAAGAGAAACACAAATCAACAGAAGGGAGATGAAAAATTACAACGACAAGACAAAATGTGGACACACAAACAACACAAAGGGGACGAAACTGTCCCAAAGACACACAAACTACAGAAAACAAACCACAAAACAACAAAAACAACAATAGAAAAACATTTAAATAGTTCAATCCTACAGTTTATGGAGGATCCATGTTTTCCAGTGTTGCCCTTGACGACACTTTGGAACCTTTTGGAGATTCCAGGTTTGTTTCTGTTTTTCCACAGAGGTGCAGCTCTTTCATATTGCAGCGATTAATGAGCCCACAGCGAATAAAAAGACTGTTTGAGGTCTTGAGAGTGAACCAGCAGTGGTCTGATCCTGTTCTGTGCTTTGGTTCCCCAACATGACTGTCTGAAGGTGCTTAACAGGCTGCAGGGAGGTCGGACAGCCAGAGGATCATCAGAGTCCAGCCAAGGGATGGCGTGAGGAGGGGAGATTAGGTCCTGAGTGTTCCAGCGGCAGCGTGGGCTCAGAAAGACTCTTTGTTTCTGTCTGTTTGCTTTACATTTGAATGAAGGCCTGATATCGGCTCAGTTCGGGAGCGGCCGGAACTCTCTGGCCGGTGGGATCAGGCGTGGACGGGCTGGCCGGTGTCCACAGTGGCCCACGGCTTGAAGACACACTGTGGTGCATTGTGCTGGAGGTGTAGCGCTGCAACGTGGGTGTCGAGGAAGCTCAGATCCCGGCAGACGAAACCCAGCGAGGCTTGAACTTCCTCACTAAGCTGATGGTTCAAAGTCACTGATGTCCGTGTCGTCCTGGAGGAAACTCTGGATTTACTCTTTATTATCATGTATGTTTCTGTTGATCAGAAGGTTTTCCTGTAGGTGAAGACGACTGACAGACTGAATGAGGCTCCTGTTTGTTCAATCAGCCTGGGGACTGATCAGTGAAGATAATGTTCGTTTTGCTTTCACACGGAGCAGCTAAACAAAGGACGACACTCCTCCGACCATCTGATACACCCAACAATCCCCCTCCGCTCCCACAAGTCCTACACAAGTCCTCTTGCTGAAAGATTTCTGCATCCTCAGTTCATTCACTCCTGGAAACTAACTGGATCAGTCATTCATTCTCATAGATGTCCTGCTTGATTCAACTGTGCGTAAATAACTCGTGCAAAGATACGTGGAAACATCACAAAACATGACAAACAGATGCAAAATGACGAAAAAAGAAACACAAAATGACCACAAAGCAACACAAAAATTTCCATAAAGAGATGAAAAATGACAAGAAATGTTGACAAAATGTCCTTAAAAAGCCACAAAAATAAACAGAAAGAGACTCGAAACTGTCATGAACTCACTGATAACAAACAGGTGGACACAAATGCTCGACACAGATAGGTTCAGGCAAAAAGGCAGGTTTAATGAAAAACTGGGAAGTCAATCAGGCAGGCAGAGGTATCCAGAAATCGAGAGGCAAAAAGGCAAGGTCCAAAAAAACAGAAACGAGGTCGTGAACAAACAGACGATGACTTGACTTGGGAACGCTGGTACGAGGACGGTGAAGTGCAACGAACCGGCGACGAGACAGTGAGACACACAAGGTGATATAGACGAGGTAATGAGGGGAGATGGGAAACAGGTGAGGGAAAGCCATCAGGGAGCAGGTGTGACGAGACAAGTGCAGGAAGTAAATCGGAGACAAAAACAACCGGTTAGTTATTTCAAAATAAAACAGGAAAGACACAACATAAAATGTGCACACAAAACAGAAACCTGACAGACATGACAAAGAGTTGCAATATAACCAAAAAGAGACACAAAATGACCATAAAGACAGAAATAACTACAAATAAACAAGAAACAACCACGAAGAGATGCAAAATGACTAGAAAGTAACACAAAATGACCCCAGAGAGGCACAAACCAAACAGAGACGCAAAATGGCCACAAA
>NW_007578950.1:101021-112268 GCF_000690725.1 Stegastes partitus | reverse complement strand
TGCCTCATATGGTACGGCCAGCAATGTCCCCTGACCTGAACCCCATAGAGCAGGTCTGGGACCAGCTGAAGCAGAGACTGGATGACCGTACTCCACCCCCACGTGACCTGGCAGAACTGCGTGTAGCACTTGTGGAAGAGTGGAACGCATTTCCTCAGAACCACATCATGAGGCCAGTGAGGAGCATGAGACGTGGTTGTCAAGCTGTCATTGCGGCAAATGGTGGAAACACCCACTACTGACATTGTCAATTTTTGTTATTTGGGGCTATCCTTGTTACTGTTTAAATTTTGGGGGTAATAAATATTGAACTAATGAAAATGATGTTTCTTCTCATTCATTGTTAGCAAATTCAAAGGGAACTTTTACTTATTTCTTTAAAATTCAGACCAAATAGGAAAAGCACTCATGTAAATAACAATATCCCAAACTGATTTCCATCGATAACCGCTGTGCCTTTGTCTGTTTTTTAATCCTCGCTATATGCCTGAGTTTACATAAAGGAGGCAGCTGTTGGTTAACGTGGAGCTAAACCAATCAGTCGACACAAAACGAAGCTGCAGCTGTTATCAGATCATCACATTTCGATGATGTGTATTTTTTTTTCTTCCCAAGAAGTTGTAATTATTTATTATTTATTTATTGTGAATGTAATAATTGTAATAAATTAATTATGATTTAATTAATTATTGTGTTTATGAATCGACCAGAGCTTTCATTTCTATAAGAACCTCCATGATCTCTGATGTGGAGCTCAACAGAGACAGTATTGGTTGTCACTGAAAATGAAACATGTCATGGGGCCCAAAGCACCTCATTTGCATATTATTTGCATATCAAGGAGCGAGCATCGTCATCCCTCCAGAACCTGCACGTCGGTGACTGACATGACACCGTCCTGCCTCCTTAACATGAAAATAATGAACATGTGTACACTCTGAGGTTTCTGAGATCACTATACAACCTTTATTTAACGTTTTAGAGGTGATGATTTCCAACAGCTGCAGCTTGTGATGCTGATTGCTGAAGAGTTTCTGCCGAGGACACCATGTGATGCTGTTTTATAGGACCAGAGTCTACCTGATGCACAGGGATGGACGGGGTTCACACTTTAACATTAACATTACTAAAATAGATGAGCCTACATACAAACCAAACATCCAGAGGGTTGTAGTCTGACAAGGGCAAGAACAGCTATACAAGCTATGCAAGAACATTGATGTCATTACCTGAACCTCACCTGTAGCACACACTGAACATCATCAGACATTAATAACGTACATAGAATATGTCCTGTCAGCTGCTTTACTCAGAACTACAGATGAGCTCTTACTCTGTCTGTCAGGTTGCAGAACAGAACCCGTTTTAAACATAAGCTGAGTCTGATAAAATAGGTCAGATTAGAGGAACATTTAATTCTGGCATCAACAATTCATGTTTATACAGTTGAAAATATATTAACTACATTTAAGAAAATTCATTCTATAAGAGGACTAAAATCTCTTCCAAAACGCATTAGATGAAGAACGTTGTGCCTCTCCTCCTCCTGATGTTCTTCAGTGGAGCTGATCAGCTTCCATTAACACCGTCATGCTCATAGATTAGTATAAGAACGGCTAGATGTCTTGTTCGCGCTGTCGGCCAATGGAATCGATCGCACAGCAACACTGGCGGCCATCTTGATTCGGTGTGCTCACTCACCCATAGCATTGTGTTGTAGAGGTGCATGTACTTCTTAAATGACCATAACTTGCGCAATTTTCTACCGATTTTCAAACGGTTTGGTTTGTTATAAACATCAGAGGTGTAGTTATAACACTGCACTTATGGATAATTATACTACATTCTCACGGCCAGCAACAATTACTATTGTTATTATTTTGTATTTTATTTGTATTTTTGTTATTTGAATTGTAGCCACGTTAATAACGTTTGTAAGAAACCAAACTGTTTGTAAATCCGTCAAGATTTCAGCGAGATTAGAGTATTTACGTTTGTGCAGATCGCCCACCTTCCTTCACGTACCACTGGTTCCGTTAGAGAGCTGCCCCGAATCAAGATGGCCGAAGGGTGATCCCGTTCGAAACGCCGCCTTAAGATATCGAGCCTTTATTATACATATCTATGACCATGCTGCTGAAGATGCTCCGTCAGAAGGTCCAGGATGAAGCTGCTGATGTTCTCTGGAGTCTCACAGTCAGTGAGGACCTGGTTATTCAGTGGTCCCTCCAATAAAACATTGCTTAAATGTTGTTTTAGGTTACACTCATAGGAATAGAGCGAGGTTGTACTGAAGATTATGAAGAGAAAAAAATAATTCAGTGATGGAGTACGACATTAAAGAACATCATGAAGTTATGGAAATCAACCTCATTCAGATCAGTTTGAACAATAAAGGAAGTTACACTGTGAGGTCAAACTGTAATGTTTTGATACCTGCAAAACTATCAACCCAGTCTAACGGCCGTTCGTAAAATAGTCACAAAACTTCATGTATTGATTTGCGTTCCCCAGCACGAATTTCAAACCAACACATTTCAGTTGGACTTATCAGTTGGACACGTTTTTTCCCATCAGACAACATTTATACTGTGAGGTTTTTGTCTTTCTTTTCTTAAGAAGTTAAGAACTTTCTTAAATGGGGTATTTAGGGGTTTAAATTGATAAGGAACACGTTTATTTGGACTGACTTCACAAAAGAAATTTATATATATATATATATATATATACACACACACACATATAGGTGAAATTACATTTTTACCACATTTTGTGATGCCCCCTACTGGTGAAAACATCAATCCACAGCCTACATGATAGAAGTCAAGAGCTTTGTATAACCGTTGGTCCCATGATTCTAGCCCCTCATTGTTGAATTAGAAGCTTTAAAAGATGTTCAAAGGTTGTGGTCTGTATTACAACATTTGGAAAGAGGTACCATTTGATTTGCTCTGGAGTTGTTTGAATCTTCATCTGAACTCTGGAAGTGACATTGGTGAAAAAAATACAATTCATGGGAACAAGACAGGTCACTCTTTTTTTCCCTCCATGGCCACTCGGGTTCCATACAAACATCTTTTTTCAATGCCAAACTTAATTTTCACTGACTAATTCTTCTTATGTATTCATTTTTTAACTCAATGACAACCTACACTGTCTCTGTTTGAGGTCCATAGAACTTTAGTGGTAGATTACTTGGGAACATGACTAAGCTAACAGGCTAGCTAGCTGGTTGTGTTAACAATCACAACATGCAAAAGTGGAAATAGTTTAGCGGATTTAATTAAATTCAATTCAATTCAATTTTATTTGTATAGCGCATATTTACAACAACAAGTCATCTCATAGCGCTTTTAATTTAATAGATGCTTACTGTGTAACGTAAAGACACCACATGTACTGTAGAGCTTCATATATCGGCTACACATGGGGCAGGAAAACCTCCTCACTTATTTATATCCACGTACGACGAGACAAGATGGCGGCACCAACACCTTTTGACAGTATGTTCTATCTCTGTCTTGTAAATGTATTCCTTGCACTACTCTGATGCTAATGTTTATTGTTTCTACACTCTTTGCACTGTAATAGAATAGCTATCCAATTTTGTCGTGCAATGACGGTAAAGGAATTTGTGTTATTAATTCTGACAGTGACGCTTCATGCACACCTTCCATGACATTTGTACGGTAAAAATTGCTATTCACAGATTAGCTTCTCTCGCATTTCATTTGTAATGAAATGCATTTGCCAGTATCGGCCACCAGGGGTCAAACTCTGAATATACAGATTATGGACATTAACCAAACGATGTGGAAATAAAGCATTAGAATAATTTTATTTTAAATGAAAAATCTGCCAAAACACTTATAGAGAAACACAACAAATCAAATTTCCAACATTTCTCCTCTGACACCGACAATTCTGGCTACTATAGAAACAGCCTGATTGAGGTTTTGGGACTTTTGCAGACTGATTAATCGATGACAATGTAAGTTGTTCAGATAAAGTCCAGCTCGTCTGCAATGAATAGAGGCTGCAGCCGTCGATCTGCTCTCCTGCCTGTTAATCTGTTTGCACATTCACGGCGCTAACAATGTGTCGACAACACACTGACATCGGCCAGATGTCAAAGCATCTGCCAGCTGCAGCCAAACGGAGCTCCTCATTGTTCCTGCTGCCGCAAACTGCTGATTCTGTTCATCTGCTGCTCGAATAAAACACACGGCGACAGACAAACCTGCAAACGCAACGTTCTGAGATCAGGAAACTGGAGACGCATCAGCGACACAGAGGTTTTATTTTAACAAAGAAAAAACACGACAGCAGCAAACACATAACAACCAAACAAAATTACACCAAAGTAGAAAAAATCACACAAACATTGACATCAAATATAAAAGCACAACAAGACCACAAACACAAATAAACAGAAAACAGTGTGAAAACAGCAAAACTAAAAAACACAACAACACAAACACAACAAAACAATTCTACAAACAAGTACAACAACCAAACTGAAAAAAACAACAAACTCTAATATAGAACAACCAAACTAAAACATCACAACAACAAAATTATATGAACAGCAAAATAAAAAAAAAACACGACAAAAATCTTTATAATTGCTTTTTTGTGAGTGTGTCTTTCTTGAGTGTGTGTGTCCCCTTGTAGTTGTGTTGTTTGCCTTTGTAGCCGTTCTTTTGTCTCTTTGTTCTCATTTTGTGTAATTGCAATTGATGTCAGCTTCATTGCAGTCACTTTGTGTCATTTTGTGTCTCATTGTTGTTATTTTGTGTTTTGTAGTGCTGTCCCTTGTAAATAAAGTTTCTATTCCACCAGTGTAATCAGCTCCCTGCTTTGTGTTTCTTGTGTATTTGCAGCACAGAGAGCTTAATGTTGTTGTTGTTATTGTGTGTCAGTGGACAGTTGTGTGTCTGTCAGTGTTTCTCAGAGCAGTCGGTCCACCGTGTCAGCAGCTCACAGGTTTACATCAGGTGAGAAAATCACACCAGCAGTGCTGACGCTGTTAAAACGTGTGTGTCTGTGTGTGTCGGGTACAAATCACTGATGTCTCATTAAGAGTCAGATGAACATCATCAGTCGGAGGAGAGGAACAACTACAACCCCAGTCAGATATATTGACATCAATCAGAAGTATTGGTATTAATTGGATGTATTGGTATAATTCTCAGATATTGGTATCAGTTGGCGGTATTGGTATCAATCAGAGACCATAGTATCAATAAGAGGTGTTGTTATCAGCATAGGTATTGGCATCAAGCAAGATATTGGTATCAATTAGGATATTGGTATCAATCAGAGGTATTGGTATCAATCAGAAGTATTGGTATTAATTGGATGTATTGGTATAATTCTCAGATATTGGTATCAATCAGAGACTATAGTATCAATAAGAGGTGTTGTTATCAGCATAGGTATTGGCATCAAGCAAGATATTGGTATCCATCAGAGGTATTGGTATCAGCATAGGTTTTGGTGTCAATCGAGATATTGTAATGTATTAGGATACTGATATCGAACAGAGATACTGGTATCAATCAGAGTTATTGGTATCAATTGGGATCTCGGTGTCAATCGAGATAGTGGTATTGAACGGAGATGTTTGTATCAATCCAAGATACTGGTATCAATCAGAGGTATTGGTATTCATTGGATATATTGGTATAATTTGCAGATATTGGTATCAGTTGGAGGTATTGGTATCAATCGAGATATTGGTATCAATTGGGATCTTGGTATCAATTGAGATAATAATAATAATAATCATTGATCAGATTTATACAGCGCTTTTCTGGACACTGAAAGATGCTTTACACTGTCAATTATTCATTCACACACATTCATTCTGGTGGTGGTAGCTACGATTGTAGCCACAGCTGCCCCGGGGCAGACTGACAGAGGTGTGGCTGCCATTCTGCCCTCCGACCACCACCTCAAGCAATCCATTCATACGCATTCACACCAGGCAAGGTGGTGAAGTGTCTTGCCCAAGGACACAACGACCATGAAGCAGGCTACAGGAATCGAACCGCCGACCTACTGATTATTGACCGACTCGCTCTACCACCTGAGCCACAGTCGCCCGAAAAGAGATATTGGTATCAATCAGAGATATTGGTATTAATTGGAGATATTGGTATCAATCAGAGACCATGCTATCAATAAGAGATGTTGTTATCAGCATAGGTATTGGTATCAATCAGATACTGGTATCAATTAGGATATTGGTATCAATCAAGATATTGGTATCAGTCAGAGGTATTGTTCTCAGCATAGGTATTGGTATCAATCGAGATGATGGTATCAATCAGAGGTATTGGCATAAATTGGATATACTGGCATCAAACTCAGATATTGCCCCCCCCCTAAATAAATAAATAAATAAATAAATAAATAAATAAATAAATAAATAAATAAATAAAATAAAATAAAATAAAATAAAATAAAATAAGAGAATTCCTGTTGCTGTGTGTTTGATCCAGCAGATGATGTCATATATTAAAAAGGCCTTTACTAAATGTACAATTTAAAAAAATATCTGATTGTCTTTTGTGTGTGTGTGTGTGTGTGTGTGTGTGAGCGTGTGTGCGTGCATGTGTATGTGTTTAAATTATTCCATCATAGAAGTCATAGTAAACTGAGCACTACATGGTCTGTACCTGCTAACTCACTGATTTTACTTCACATGCAGTTACAACAATGTTCTGGTCACATGTTCAGGTGCTTTGTTGTTGTTTTGTGTCTCTTTGTGGTGATTTCTCCATATATTTAAATCTGTTTGTATATTCTGGGTAGAAAACAATTGTCTCGATGCTTTCACAGTAAATAATGGAGGTTAAATTCAATCTGGATGAAGGATCTGCCTGTTCCCTGTAAACAGACTCTGTCCTCACAGCAGGGGGCGCTGTTACACATAGTAGGTAAAGGTCATGTCTGTCTTCTCAGTGCTACAGAGACTGTGCTCTGGGATCAGCTCTTCCTGCCTCCTTGCCCGGACTGATGTGTTAAAGAGGTGCAAGGGTTAATTAACCCTCTGACGATCCCATTAAGCCCGACACATTAGCGCTCATCTCAGCTGGGTGACAAGGCTTTCTCCCAGGCCTGAGCCCACTGCCGCCTGGATGTGTCACAGCTGAGCTGAGGTCTGTTCAGACCGACTGCACACCTGCCAACACGTGATCCTGACCAGAGCAGAACTGGGGGAGAAAAACCTGCATAAAACTCTGAGGAGCCAATCAGATGGCAGCAGCTGAAGGACAGGTAAAAACAGCTGATGGTCATAAGACAGCCACAAAGAGACACAAAACACATACACAAACAAACAAAATGACCACAACGAGACGCAAAACAAACACAAAGAGACACCAAGCAATGACTCTCTGTGTGTGTGTGTGTGTGTGTGTGTGTGTGTGTGTGTGTGTGTGTGTGTGTTCTGTCTGCTGCCCCCTCCTGGTCTCTGTTGGTTCTTACAGCAGCTCCTCTTCAGTCTTTAGTTCTTTTAGGAACCATGTTTCAAAACCTTTAGAACCTGCTGTAGTCACATTCTCCGCTGTTGTTCCATCAATGCTGTGTGTGTGTGTGTGTGTGTGTGTGTGTGTGTGTGTGTGAGTGTTTGTGTCATTTTCCATTAGAAATTATGTCTTCATTTCGGACTCCTCTTCCTAAGAATGTTTTGTTTCATCTCTAAAAGAAAAATATTCAAATTGATGATATGAAGCAAATTATTTTATATTATACTCTCAGCAACAAAAGGTTTTGACATCTTTAAAGTGTGAAATGTCTAAAAAGGAAAATGGCTTTTTTCCCCCTGGGTCCATGTGTGTTTGTAGCAGGTTTATGTAAAACTGTGACTGAGTCGTATTATCGGAAACTAGAGAATTTGTCTGATTCACCTGCTCAGTTTTGTCGTATGTCTCTGTTGCTGTGCATCTGATTTCTCTCACAAATAAAAACACGAAGCAGCAAGGTGCCGTTAATGTCATTTATATTGAGGAGCCTCCAGGTGCACAAAGTGCAGGAAAGAAATGCATGTTTTCATTATTTATCTGTCATACGTGTCAGATCAATTGTGGGTGAAACACGAGTTGGAGGCTTCAGTGACAAATTCAGTATTTTACATTGCAAACTCTTTTTTCACCTGCTGACTTCTGCACATCAAAGTGGTGAAGAAATGGTTCCATCAGGCTGGAATGAAGGTTCTGGACTGGTCTCCTTCTTTTTTTTTTTTTTACTGGATATTATCTGTAATTCAACAAAACTGGGGATTAAAAGAGGGTTCAAAGAGTCAATTAGTTATCGGCTGCAAAATGTGACTTTAATTCAGTTTCATGTAAGTGTCAGATCAGGAAGTTAATGTGCTTTAGATGGCATCCGCCTGCTGCTGGTGGTGATGATGAGGATGAAGATGATGATGATGATGATGATGATGATTTTTGTCCTCTTCAGTGTTGCCGTGCCGACAGGCGGCAACCTCAGTAGGAGGCGGATCTCCAACCTGCGGCTCACCTGAGCTGCTGCCAAACAGGTTTTAATCTGAGGACAAACAGGTCGAAGTTACATCTGTTTATCAAAAACAACACAAAGAGTTGTGAGACTCTGCTCGACAGCGGCCAGCTTCAGAGAGCACATGAAAAAACACGCAAAAACAACACTAAGACACACAAAAACAGCACAAAGATACACAAAAACAACAAAGTAGGGCGCCCCGGTAGCTCAACAGGGTGAGCTCTTCTCCCTACACTCTCTACTGACCTCTACAATAAAGGCTAAAAGGCCAAAAATAAATAAATAAAAATTGACCAAATAAATAACATAAAGACACACAAAAATAACACAAATATTCAAAAATAACACAAAACAACACAAAGATGAGATAAAATAATACAAAGATAACAGAGACAAAAACATACAAGAATAACACAAAGAAACATAAAAATGAGAGACAAGAATATACAAAAGTAACACAAAGAAACACAAAAATTACACACTGAGATGCAAAACCACCACAAAGGAATGTAAAATGATGACAAAAAGTTTCAAAACAACCCAAAAAGATCATAAACATACAAAAAACATCACAATCCCAAGACAAAAAGATGCAAAAATAACACAAAGACCTACAAAACAACCACACAAAGACACAGGTGCACGTCAGAGGGGTGGATAAAGTTCAGGCTTGATATGAAGGAATGAAGTTGTGCGTTGGTTTTTGCAGGTCAGCCGCAGCAGACTCACACATTTGTGTCGTCAGGTTGGTTCTCTGTTAATTAAAAGCTCTGAGTGAGAACAACACATTTCAAAGGTTCTAATGTGAGTAATGACGATTTTAAATAATTCATTGTAAATGAATCAAAGTTTCTCTGCAGCTTCATCAGCACATTAAATAGGTGCTAATTAAATGTCATCCTGCACTTCATTAAACAAAGGTTAGACTCACCTGATTGGTTAATAAAGTTCACCTGTGACCAATCAGCTCCCAGTTTATAAAAGCCGCTTCTGGCCTGGTTCTGTCTGAGTTGTGTTAGTGCAGACACTCATTTAAGGAGTAACACAAAGGGACACAAAGATTTATACAATTTTCTGAATTTCAAGACAGCATTTTCAAAACTCAAAATTTTGTAAAGCATTTTAGAAAATGAAACACACTTTTTAAAATATGAATTTATTAAACACAGGGATGTTTGGTCTAAAAAGACACACTAAACAACCAACAAACAGACAAAATGACGACAAAGAGGAAAGGAAGACAGGATGGACCTCAGCACCAACAAACAAACAAACAAACAACTGTGACTGAGATCAGTTCAGGTTCTGGAGGAGCTTCTACAAGTTCCAGAACCTCAGACCTCAAACAGCACTTTGAAGGGCCCGGGGCAGACAATTCCCCAGTTTTTCACCGTCAAGAGTGCAGCTGTTTGTTGCCTCCTCCTCCTCCTCTTGTGCTGTGTCTGTGCCGCATGCGTTGAGCCGCCCTTCCCTCTTCTCACACACTCTGTCACTCGTCCCGTGCTGCCTCTCAATACCCGGTTTAGTATAAATTGTTGTAGCACAACGTCAGGGGAAGAGGTCTCGCTGAAGCTGGCTGCGGTCCCCGGAAAGCAAAGGTCCCTGATAAGCCCTCCCACTACGCAGAGACACATCGCAGTGTGACATCTTTTCTTAGTTGCTTTTGGGCGTCCAAAGTTGGTCACAGGCAGGTTGAGATTATAATGACAGATGATGTCAGTTTCCTATGTCTACCAAATGTCTAGTATTAAGGACCACAGGACCTCTATGCAAACTGTAGTCCAAATGTGGTCATTATGGATGTCTTTTCCATGTCAAATTTAATCTCATTTTAGAAGTGGTATTTATACTGCTTATAAAGATGTCCATAACTACCACATTTAACCTTTACAATAGAGGTCCTGTGGATGTCAATATGACACACTTGGTAGATGTTGTCTGGCATAACAGTCTGCACCTACCTGTGATCAAAACTGGATGTCCAAAATTGACTAGTAAAAAGAAATCACTGCAATGTGTCTTTGAGCAGCAGGCTTTTACTGTATTTGGGCTGCATGTTTCTCACTTTCATTTCTCTAAACAAACAGGTCTCTGAAAAGAAGAACATGTGCAGGAAAACTGCAAATGGCATGTGTACTGTGATTGCAGCAGTGTGTAATCTGACTGTTGTAACTGAGAAACCAGTGGTGTAGTGGCATTGGGTAGCTTTTAGTGTGCTTGTTGAGGCTGGCTACAGTTAGCTATGAGCCTAGTGGCTGCTGCTGCTTCTTCTGTTGATTTGGTGGTTGGCATCCAACATTCACTCACATTACTGCCACCTACTGTACACACCATAGATATGAATAATAAACAATATACAGGGTTACCTTAGCAAAGATGTATTATACTTAGACTGGAGCACGTGTCAGTACTTAAATCTGTTTATTTTATTAATACTAGCCTAATCATAACTCAGAAGGAGAACTACATATTTAGAAATCACGTTTTATGGTAATGTTAGTGGAAGCTATAGTTCTTTCTTCAAAATAGCCATTTCCCCTAAATGGAGGGTGAAATGTAAAACTTTGGGTGCAGTAAGTGGTTTAAAGTTGTGAAGAACATGATAATTTGGACTGGTTTTACAAATGAAGTTGATGTATAAATGAAATTAAAACCTTTAACTTTGTGATGCCCCCTGATGGTGAAAACATCAAGCCATGGCCTACATGATGTCAGGAG
>NW_007578950.1:85476-99744 GCF_000690725.1 Stegastes partitus | reverse complement strand
ACCCATAAAACCATAAATAAACACCTTAAACCTGAATAAAACACCCCCGCACCATTTCATCCTGTGGTTGCTCCCGGAACCTACAACAGGTGCTCAGACCCCCGGGGACACATTTGCCCGAACACCCTGCCGGACCGGAAGCACCAGGACAGGTAGGTTGCGCAACACACACACACACACACACACACATATTTTACACTGTATAAACATTTATGCACTCCGCTCTACTCATCCCTTGCACCATAATGAATGCACACAGACACACACAACTCTGTTATCACGACTGTTCAGTCTCACGTATGTAACGATAACACCGGCGTTTTGCTTTACAGGTGGCCGTCAATCACCCGCGAGTGGCCGCTCCCGCGTCTGAAAGGCGAACCACGCAATCCATCAATCACTACCATCAATTATTAACTGTGCAAATGTCTGCTTGTTTTTATGTGCAAAATGGCTAATAAAGTGCTTGTTTAAAGTGCAAAGTTTCCTCAAAGTGCAAATGTGTGTTGTTAAAGTGCTCCGTGATCTCTAAAACCCGGTGATATTCACAACACCGCCCGTAACGAAGTCCCTCTTCGTTACAGTGGCCTTTCCCTGCTCTTCTGCCCCTGCCTTTCCATTCTCTGAGAGTTAAGATGCCCTGTCTGTCCCAGTTGCCTGACTGTGGTGCCTGCTGCTGGGTTTTTTCAATGAGTCTCACCTGCCTCATGGTGGTGACCGCCTTACCAGCTGCAGTTGTCTCCTGACAACATGTCTGTTTCTTGAGCCCCAGGTGAGGTGCATTTCCATTCTTTGCATCTGGCTAATCTAAGCACAGGCCTGGTTGCTTGAGGGAGTGAATGCATTGGATGGCTGGTGTGGTGGTGGTTTTGGTGACCTGTGAGGCCTCCTCTATCTGCCTATCCATCCATCAACTGATGTGGCTTCACCCCTGCTGTTTCCTCTCAGGCTACCTGCTTGATCCTGCCAGTAGCATATATGCTTGTCTCAAACATAAAGCCATTTTAAGTGTAAGTACTATTGGCTAGTAACTGGCAATTCTAGAGGTAATACATGCAAATGAGTGCTGACCCCTCTGGGGATGTGTGCATTTATCAGACCCAAAGTCCATGCGGGGATAGCCCGACCATTTTGGTGAGTTTTGATAACCTGGACATGATTGCTGGTCCTCTGTGGTGATCATCTGCCGTATCAACTTTTGATGTTATTTTCTGTGCCTACCAGGGTTTGCTTCCAGAGAGGGAGCATGAGAAATGTCCACCATGTCCAAGGAAGGCAGCATGTGTGCAAATTTTACCACCTTTTGATTTGGAGGTAGTGATGAAAAAGAACACTGGACTCTGTTGAGGCCCTGTAATTAGAATGAGTGGTAGACAGCAAATCCTTTGACAAGGATTCATTGGAAAATCAGTCTGTGGTAATTCCAACTCAAAGTGCGTAACTTAAAGTTGCTGCAGTTAAAAAATTGTAATTGGTTTAAGGTAGGTCATAGTAGCTTTTGTTTTGTGGATTTTCTTCTCTAAACTGGGAGCATTTGTCTTGTGCCGCTAGAGGGGAAATTCTTGGACTGGGGCAACAGTGGGTGAAGTGGAAGCATTTGCTGAGGAATTTTTAATTACTCAATGATCATAAACACTTTGAATGCACCTTGTGGCCCCAGGTTCCTCCTGGAGCCATGCCTGTCTGAGGGTTGCTTTGCCATCAATTGGAGACCTGTTGGGGCTGTTGCAGACAGGGTGTGAGGTGCTGGGCTCCCTGTGCCTTTGTCTCCCCCAGACCTTTTGGGATGCCCCAGACTGTGCTCACACCTCCCCGTGTTGCCTGAGGTGTGCTTCGCCTGTCTCACCTTGCCTGTCCTTACCTGTTGTTGTACCCCCTGAGTGAGCTGTGTGCGGTGTGTGGATGTTCTTGTCTCTCCATGCTGACTGTGTGGCCCCTCATGTGCCCAAAGGGGGGATACTGGCTGATTAAGGGGTTGCTTTGTGGAGGGATCTCAACTCGGTGTGCATGAGTCCATCTTCTCTATACACACCCACCCACCAAGGGGAGATACCATGGATTGTGTCTACTATGACCTCAGATCAGACGAGGAGACCTGAATTTAAGAAAATTACGAAGCAGAGGAAAAGAAACAAAGGTTCCCTCAGTAGTGACAAATGAACAGGCACAGCTGGCGCACTGGATCCCCGTCTGATGTGTGGACACAATAAATGTGGCCTATGGAAGACCACCTGCCCAGTGCCAATTTGGGGGCCTGAGTCCTTCTATTTGAGAGTCCAGCCCATGGATAGTGTGAGACTGGTAGTGGCCCTTGTCGTGCTGGGGTCCAGTCTTCTCAGAATCAGGTTGTTTGGGAATGCAATCCAAAGTGGGTGGTAAAGTCCACTTAAGAGTAAATACTGTTACAACATCAATAGCGAAGAAGTACCGTGAGGGAAAATTGGAAAGAACTTTGAGGAGAAGAGGGTTCCAGCGTGGAACGTTTAAGAGATAAGTAAATTGAGTTAGCGCAGTCTGCCTGGGGGATTCAACTTGGTGAGCGAGGAGTGACTGTTTGGTGTGGGAGAATCAACTTGTGGGATGTCTCTGGGTGATAAGAGGGTCATAAGATGTAGGGAAATACGACTATTCTTATTGATATTTTCCACTTATCCGGTGAGGGGAGGGGAGGTGAGTCCTGAGCGGGCTCTTGCTTCTTGCATCAAGTGCCAAACTGCTGGGTGTGATCTGCACGGGGGACAATGGTGGGTGAGGAGTTTGACTGGGACAATGCACCTGTCTACTGGTAATGCCAGGTGTCCTAAGGTGAGCTTAGGGAGGACAGAAACCTCCCATGGTGCAGAAGGTTACCAGCGTGCTTGATCTTGATTTTCAGTATGAATAGAGACTGTGAAGGTGGACCTCATAATCCTTCTGGGTTTTAGGGTTTAAGCAGGAGGTGACAGAGAAGTTACCACAGGGGATACATGGCTTGTGGCTAAGCATTCATAGTGATGTTGCTTTTTGATCCTGTCATTATCAGCTGCTTTATCATTGTGAAGCATAATTTACAAACTGTTAGATTGTTCACTCACTACTCGGGAATGTGACCTGGGTTTAGACCATTGTGAGACAAGTTAGTTTTGCCCCTACTGCCCAATATGAGAGAAACTGCAGGTTCAGACGTGTGTATGTGCTTGGCTGAGGACTTAATACTGCAAAGGTACAATCTGTTGGATTATGAATTGAATGTCTGTCAAAATCCTGGCTACATGTGTGATAATACTGTAATGCCACAGATTTTTGGTTTGGCCCTGGTTAGCCAGCCTCAGTCGGTGCAGAGAGCTGTTTGTGACAGGGTTGGGGTGTGGCGGGATGATTGCCCATAATCCTGCCTCACATTGCATGTTTGTGGAGAATCTGATGCTAAACCATGATGTGGTTGTGGGTCAGGGTGCCTTACATATAGAGTCGCTTCCTCGCTGTATTTTATTGAAGTCATCCAAGCTGTTGTGTGGGTGAGAGTGTGCGGAGCCCGTCCTCCCCCACACAACTGGTTGGGAATCCGGGGGTACCAGGGTGCCTGCATGTTGGAGGATCAAGTCCCGCTCAACTCTGCTGGAGTGGGCCGCTTGGATTCAGAGGGCTGGGTGTCCAGTGACCTCCAGTCATTTTCCAGCATATGGGGTACAAGGAGCTCGTGCATGTTGGAGGCTCCAGTCTCTGCTTCGCTGGGGTACACATGCTCGACCGGAAGGCCTGGCAAGTGCCAGGGGTGCATGTGTGAGAACTGGGAACTGTTTTCTTTTCCTTTCTCTTTCTGCTGTATGTGTTTGTGAGAAGCAATCATTCGTATTCTCTCCCTTCTTTCCGCCTTTTATTTTTTTTTTATTTTTTAAAAACCTCTAAATAAAACAAAAACAATGAAGATTACTGCAAAGAAATGTCAGCAAATTTCATGCAGTATCAGTGAAAAAAGGAACAGGTAGTAGTAGTAGAATGAATCTTGAAATCTAAACTATATGGTCATGTAGAGAAAGTTTTTGGGAATTCTCAGCAGAAAAATCATGTTGACCCTAAACACATGTATCCACAATTTTGGAAGCTTCAAGGACTTCAAAGACTGTAACTCGCATTTTTTCAGTTTTTTAAGCATCAGTTACATGAATACATTACAAATAGGAACTATTTTTCTACTATGTGAAGTCTATTGCACAAATGCACTTCAATTTCAGGAAAGGGGAAAAGGAAAGAAAAAAAGAGATAGAGCGGAGTACCAGGGGCAGGAACAGCCTGCAGGCTGGGGCTGGCTGGGTGGTATGGGGGCTGTTTAAGGGTGGGTGACCAGGTTCGACTGGAGTGCTCGTGGTAGGGAGGATGTGAGCCTTGGACCTGTGACCCAAACCACCCACACCCCCAGTGAAAGAGAGCAACAGGGGTACCAGGGGCATGAAAGGCTGACTGGGGCTGCCATTGATAGTATGGAAGGTGGTTGAGGTGCTTAAGGGTGGGTGAACTGGTTCAGCTAGAGCACCAGGTGACAGAAGGCGCCTGGACCTGTGCCCCCCCCCCCCCGTGGGCAAAGGCCCCAGACTGGGCCCACAGTCCTACAGGCTGGGGTTGACCTGGCTTGGGGAGGGGAGGGGGTGGTTAATCTTGGGTGATCAGGTTCGGCTGGAGAGAGGGGGGACAGGTCCCATGGATGCCCACGTGTGGGTGAGCCTGCTGGGCCTGGAGAGATGCAGGGGAGGACAGGCCTCACTCACTCACTCACTCACTCACTCACTCACTCACTCACACACACACACACACACACACACACACACACACACACAACACAACCCACAAGGTGATTGAGGGGCATGGGGGGGTGTACACACACACACTGTGTGTGTTTGTTTTGTGAGATGAGTGTGTTGTGGGTCTGTGTGATGTGTTGTGGTGTGTGTGATGTGTTTATGGGGTGTGTTGCAGTGTATTATGGTGTGATGTAGTGTTTGTGGTGTGTTGTGGGTCTGCATGATGTGTTGTGATGATTGTGTGTTGTGTTGTGATGATTGTTTTGAGGGTCTGTGTGGTGTGTTGTGGGTCTGTGAGCTGTGTTGTAGTGTTTGCGGTGTGTTGTGCTGTGGTGATGGTGTGGTGTGTTATGTGGTGTTGTGGGCTAAAGTGAAAGAGAAACCTCCTCCTCTTGTCTTTTCCAGTTTGGGGCGTCCAGATGGGAAGTCATTTTTTATTCGTCTTGTGGCGGCTCTTCACATCTGTCGGCCCAGATGCTTAATGAATACAGAAGCAGGCCGAGCTGTCGTCTCATTAATACTGCAGCGGCGCCGTCACCGCCCACCGCGTCCCGCCGCTCAGCGCAGTGCCGCGGCGGCGTCCTCGGGGCCCGGCGGCAGCTGGTGCCTCACAAGAATAAAGCTGCGGCGCTTTGTCGGCCTGATGCTTCTCTGTTTGTCACTTAAGGTCTTTATTGGTATTAATTGATGCGATCGGAGCGCCGCCGCCCTTCTGTGGCCGCCAACAGGTGAACAGGCTCCGCCCCCAGGTGAGCTGGCTGCCCCTCTGGCTGTTGCTAGGTACATGTGATGATTGACAGAAGCGTCAAACAGGAAGAAAGAGCTTCAGATCAGAGTAAATGAAGCTTCCATTTGTTGTTTCTGGAAGATATCGTGCTCTTTGTTTAGCTGTTTTTAATTCATTCATTCATTCATTCATGTTTTAAAGCTTCCAATCAAAAGTTTTGTTAATTTTTTAGTTGGAAAAAAAAAAATCATTTGTTTTTTTGTCTAGAAAGTTCTTGAATTGAATGAATTTTTTTGCCCTTCAAAAAATTCATGTATTCATTCCTTCATTCACCCATTCATTCATGTTTTTTTCCGTCATACTTCTTTAGCTTCTGATCCAAAGTTTTGTTTCAGTCAGTAGTTTTTTATGGAAAGTTTCGGCTCTTCTATGAATTCATTCACCCACCAATCTGTCAGTCAGTCATTCATTCATGTTTTTTCTTGTAACTAATGGCGACCAGGCTCCGCCCCCTCTCCTCCAACTGTTGCTATGC
Source organism: Stegastes partitus (assembly GCF_000690725.1). Taxonomy (NCBI): domain Eukaryota; kingdom Metazoa; phylum Chordata; class Actinopteri; family Pomacentridae; genus Stegastes; species Stegastes partitus. Next base: position 93,704 of record NW_007578950.1, on the reverse strand, counting down.
ACCGGAAAGGAAAACACCATCAAGATTTTGCACTCTTTGTTTCACTTTTTCATTCATTCATTCGTGTTTTGTAAAGCAAGTCGCCATACTTTCTAAAGTTTTGTTTCATTATTTTTTTTCTGGAAAGTTTGTGCTATTCTCTTAATTCATCCACCCACTCATCCATTCATCGACCCATTTTTTAAAATTAATTAATTAATTCATGTTTTGTGGAACAAGTCCTCATGTTTCATTTAGCTGCTTTTCAAAAGTCTTGTTTTGTTTAGGTGATGTTGCTTTGTTTTTTTAGCTTTTATTTGTTCATTTATTCATTCATGCATTCATTTACATTTTGGTACAGACACTTGTGTGGCTTGTTCATCCATTCATGTCGTCACTAATTTAATCGTGCCTTCATTTCTAGTTTTTTTTTGTCATCCATTCATTTACCAGGTGACTGAACTACACTGTAGATGTGATGTCACTGAGGAGCCCCCCCCCCCCTTCTTCTTCTGCACCTTCAATTAAAGGCCTCATTTGCTATCATCTGCTTCTTCGCTGTTTTAATATTTTTTAGTCCGGTTGACCGACTGTCAAGGTCAACGGACCCAAACCTGGATGGCCTCCACCCCTGCCTCCCCCCTCAGTGTAAGGACCATTACCTGAGTCCCATTAAACTGGTGGCTTTGTCCCAAACCCTCGTAAAGACTCCTCGGCTGCTGATCGAGCAGACCTTCAGAGGTGAAAACGTATTTGTCATGGTCACTTCAGAGAAAGAACTGTGCCTGTGAGTCGAAGCCGAGGGCAGAAATAACCGACAGTGTGTTTATAGTCAACCAACATTATCATGAAGCTAAAAAGAGTTTAAAATGAATGAAGTCCATTTATTCATTCACTCCTTGTTTCTGAAAAATATCATACTGCCCTTTTTAGCATTTTTAAATGTGTGTGTTTTTTTTTGTTTGTTTTTAAAAAAAAATCTATTTATTAATCTCACCCTAATTCATTCATTCATTTCCGAATATTTCTGGGGGGTAACTTTGTGCGGCGCCACTTTGGCCCCATTCATTCATAATTTATTACAGAAATTATCTGTTTTTCAGTGGCTGCTGTTTCTATTGATTGATTCATTCATTCATTGATTCATTCATTCATTCACTGACTCATTGATTGTTTCTGGAAACCATTTGTCTTCTTTTTATTAGCTGCTATTTCTGTATAGTTTTCATCCATCCATCATCTCTACACCTTAATCCTCACTAGGGTCGTGGGGGGCGGAGCCTATCCCAGCTGACTCAGGGTGAAGGCAGGTTCACCTGGACAGGTAACCAGTCTATCACAGGGCTACACTTAGAGACAGACAACCAAGCACACTCACATTCACACCTACAGAGAGTTTAGAATCACCAATTAACCTCAACATGTTTCTGGACTGTGGGAGGAAGCTGGAGAACCCGGAGAGAACCCACGCTGCACGGGGAGAACATGGAGACTCCATGCAGAAAGATCCCAGGTGTCCTCACCGGGACGCAAACCAGTGACCTTCTAACTGTGAGGCGACGGTGCTAACCACCGAGCCCCCTTGCAGCCCACATTCACTCAGTCAGTCAGTCACTCATTGATCTGTCTGATTTATTTATGCTGACTGAATCCGGTATGAAACGCTTTATATTTGGAGAATATTTAAATAAGATATGTAGAGTATGAAGTGAATGTTATGGAAGATCTGGAAAATTAAAAAGTCTGGTGATTCTTTTTGTTTTCACAGTTTGTGGCTAATAAATACTGTCTTATTTTTTTTTTGTCACAGCGCAAATGCAGACAAAGGAATCAGTCGAACAAATGTTCTCAAACAAAGATACATTTACAGAAAAGATATTTATACAATACTGATCAAAGTCAAAATTAACCAGAAGCCGAAACTAGGTCAGAGGTGTCTGTAGTTTTTACACAAAAAACAGAAAAATTAGAAACGACCACTTGCGATGCCGAAAGACGAAGCAGAATGATGACAGAAGCAAAAACAAAACTACGAGCAAATCCGGGCTCTGTGCTAAACAGAGGCAGGAGAGCAAAACAAACAGGATGCTAACACTACAACTAGGGCCCAATGACAGCAGGGACAGGTGAACGGCATGGCTGGCGGGGAGGCAGTTGGTAGGAACAGGTGTGGCAGAGCGACACAGGTGGAACCCAAGGATGTTCTTGCTTGATGGAGGCAGATCGGAGTGACTGGAACACGGAGGCAGAAGACGGCGGGGCTGGTCTGAACCGAAGCAGAAACACAGTGGTTAGCAAACAGACGGAATGGAAGCTAGAGTAAACTGACGAGCGATTGTTTACGGTCCGGCGTCGTGTCGTGGTCTAGAGCTGGCTTATATGAGGAGCGAACGTGAGGTGAACAGAGTGGACCTAAACATGCCCTTCAAGTCCAGTTCAGAGGATTTAATACCTGAGAGCTCCACAGTTTTCTGTTGTGTGTTGTGTACGATGGTAGAGGTTTTATTTGAAGAGCTGTTAACACATCTCTTAACGTTTCAGCTGAAGGACCTTCCCATGATGCTCCGTGTCTCTGGTTACACTGATAAAGGAGTCCAGATGTGTCAGACATGTGGTTCCAGATGTGAACTCAGTCGTGTCAGCTCTCAGACGACTCCTGAGGACACACCCGGTCGTTTCTGACCAAAAGCCTGTGGATGGCTGCGGCTACGTGTCAGTGCAGCTCTGAGTTTATCGACTAAAGGAAGCATTTAGGATCACTGATGATGTTTCGCTCTTTTTTTCGTTTTATTTCTTCTGTGACGTTGTCCTCTTTGTTGTGTGCCGTTACCACGGTTACAGCTGGCCTCCATGTGACTGCAGTAAAACAACAGACTCCTCAGTAAATCTTTAGTTAACATTAGCTCTGATTTAGAAGTCTATTTCTGTTGAGAGAAGACACTAAATGTTTGCGGAGCTTCACAGGGTGATGTTTCTTTAGTGAACATCTGGACGAGTGAACTGACTCACATTCCAGCTGTTACAACATTTAATATCTGAATTGGATCTGTGCTGCAGATATCTGTGATTCAACAAGTCATAAAGAACATTTCACATCTCAGCATCATCACTCTTCAAGACAAATGACATCACTTTTATCCAGTCAGAGCCACAACAAGAACCAGAAGTTCTGCAAAACACAGCAGTCTGATCCAACAGAGATCTGAGCTCAGCACCAGGGAGTCCAAAATCAGTCAAACACCAACTCAAACCAGTAGAAATCTGTGGGTCACCATTCCAGTCCAAAACAAAAGCTTGACAAATTTGTGTAAACCAGTCTAATACCAGTACAAACAGGTAATCCAGTTGAAACCCAAAGCAAACTAGTCCAAGTCGAGTCCAAACCAACATTAACCATTCCAAGTCCAAACTAGTGTAAACTATTCCAAACCAGTACAAACCAGTCAACACAAGTAAGATTTAGTCCAAATTAGAAAAAAAATAAATAAAAAAGTCCAAATCAGTGTAACGTAAGTCTAAAACACAACACAGCACCAATTAGAAAGAAACAGTCCAAAACCTTTAGAAACCAGCACAAACCAGTCAAAGCCAGGACAAATCCAGTCAAACAAGAGCCAAAAAATCGCAAACAGTATAAACTAGTCCAACCAGGTAAAAATGTGTCCAAAACTAGCATAACATATTCCCAACCAAACAATTAAAAGCCTGATCAAAACCACTCTTAACCAGTCAAAACAGTACAAAACAAGTTCAACACAGCACCAATTAAAAAGAAACAGTCCAAACCCGTACAAATAGGAATAAATCCCTCCACAACCTGGCCGACCCAAAACAAACCAGTCCAAAACATGTTCAAACTAGTACAAAATCGTGTAAAACCGTCTAAACCAACAAAAGACAAGGCCAAAATCAGAGAAAAACCCAAATTCAACTAGCATGAAAGTGACCAAATAAGGAAAAGCCCATGCAAATCCACCTAAAACCAGTACAAACCAGTCAATACAGATTAAAGAAAAATGTTCAAACCAGGGTATAACTGGTTCAATCCAGTCAAAACCAGTAAAAAAAAAACAACAAATAAACAAAAAAAAAAAGTCCCAAACCAGAAAAAAAAAGTCCAATCTGCTACAAACAGTAAAAACCAAGTTTAAAACATTAAAACAGTACAAACCAGTAAAACATGCATAAACCTATCCAAAACCTGGCCAACTCGCTTCAAACCAATCCAAAACAAGTTTCATGTAGCATAAACCAGTCCAACCATCTAGTGTGAACCAGTCCAAACCATTATACACCAGTGCAAACCACCTGAAACCTGTCCAAAATGAGTCCTACAAGTTTAAAACCATTTTCCATGTCCAAACCAGTCTAAAAACAATGAAATTACATATACATATAGGTTCAGGTCCAAACCAGTTTAAGATCAGTTTGAAACCAATTTCAGGTCCAATCCAGTCTAAAACAAGTTTAAAACACTGATTTACAGCTCACAGAGAAATGAAGTTAAGAAGAGAATTGAGACATTTGCAGAATGATCCTGGATTTCTGTAACACGAAAGATTATATTCATCAGATGGATGAAGCCACCATGACATCACCCGCTGGCCTGGGAACGACAGATTTGACGATTTGGAATAACCTGGAATAACTATTTAAGTAATTTCTTTGAGGTGTATGTTTGCGGCAAACAGTTTAATGAAGCAGTTTAATAATCAGTCTGGTCGTGAATGAGGCAACGCTGCTGGTTCTCACTGATCTCTGCAGGTTTGTCTGAACCTCATGAAGACAATAAGGCCTTGAAAAGAAACGGAAGCAAATTAAAATCCTCCCGGTTTTATGGATTTAATTAGAAAAGCTCTGATTAATTACGGAGATTAACAACAACAATGATGAAATCAATAATTTCTGCAGGTGAGATTATAAAACTGCACTCAAGGTCAGTAACTGGGAGAAACGGAGTGAACATGTTTCACAGAATCAAATGCAAACAGGCCACACGGCAGCGCCACTGATCACATCAATGCTGTGTTTAATCTTGTCCAGATTTTAATGATTGGATTTTTTTCAAAAATAATATTGATTTCATGCACAAATGTTACAGAACTGCACACATGCTCCAGTGTAGAAAAGTGTGAAAAATGACAGACATGCATCAGAGAAAGCGAAATGGGGGGTACTACTGCTGCTGGAAACTGGTGTATCATTAAACAACAACAAAAAATTCATGATAAAGTGGAATATTAAGTTAATAGGGATAATAAATATCATTACAAATTGTTCGAACTGGTATCAGCCCGTCCAGATCAGCTCAAAACCAGCAAAAACCCAGTTCAAACCCAGTTTGAAATCAGGGCCAACACCGGTACAAACAGTACAAACTACAATAAGCCAATCCAAACCAATTCAAAACATTCCAAATTAGGCCACGACCACTCCAACCAGTCAAAAACAAAAACCAACTACACCAATCAGAACTAGTAAAATCCTGCTCAAACCAGTCAAAACCAATCTAAACTAGTTTAAGCCGTTCTCATCAGTCCAAATGAGGGCAAAACCAGTACAAAGCGGTGCTCCCCACTGTAAACAAAACCAAAACCGCACCAAACCAAACCAAATCAGTATAAACAAACTGGTCTAAACCAATCCAAGCTAGGACAAACAAGTCTACACCTCTTAAAACCAGTCAGAATTGTACAGCCTCATCTAAAACAAGTTTAAACCAAGGCCAAAACCAGTACAGTGCAAACTACTATAAACCAGTCTGAATTAGGCCCAAAGTTGTCCCAACCTGTACAAACCTGTCCAAAACAAAAGTAAAGTTGTGTAAACCAGTCCAAAACCCGTACAAACTTTTTAAAATGAAATATAATAAATAGTTATAATAATCCCAAGAACACAATTCAGTACAAAGCAGTTATAAATCATAGAAAGTCCAATCAGTTCAAACAGATAGAAACCAGTCAAAAACAAAAACAACTAGTTCAAACCAGAAAAAATCCAGTTCAGACCAGTCCTGGACCAATTTAAACTGTCCACTCTAGTGTAAAAGCAATTTAAAACCAAGGCCCAAACCAGTCCAAACACTGCAAACTACTACAAACCAGTCAAAATTAGGCCAAAACCAGTACATTCAGTCCAAAACCAGAATATTTCTCCTTCAGTCTCCACTTGCTGCCTGCCTGGAGGCCTTTCAGCTGAATCACTCGGCCTTCATCTTAAATTCTTTTAAGTCTCTCTGTTTATTCAGGGGCCACCGGTCCATCAGGTGGCCCTGCAGGGACCCCTGCCGAGCCCCCCGACCACGTGTTGGGCAGCACAGCAGCTGCAGCTCCGGTGAACCAGCTTCAGGTAATTCAGGAGCGATTTGTGTGAAAGATGGCTGACAGCCTCTTCAGAGCGAACGCTGGCTGTCACATATTTCACACGGCGGCGCTCTCATTACAGACGAAGGCGCTCGGCGCGGTAATTGTTTTAATTTATTTGTTTATGGCGAAGACAGAGGGGACGGGCACATGGCACTTTGCTGCTTTATTGGGAACATATGGAAGACATTTATCACCATTTGCAGCGATCGGCCTAAATGATTTTATTAACTAATTTGTAACTTTACACTTTTTTAATCAAACACATGCTGCGCGCTGTAATGCTCTGATAATGCTCCGGGGCTTTGTAAAGAGAGCAGACGCAGCCGGAGGGAAATAACACAGAGGAGAGGAAGGAGAGATGAAATGAAAGTGCGGAGGTTTGGGATGGAGGGGGAGTTATGGAGGGAGGCTGATGATAGAGATGATTGCGAGCTGAGCTGCAGGCCGCCGGTTCAGCTCGGAGGTATTTAGGATGTTTACCTGAGTTCAGTGAAGCAGCGTTTTTCTGCTGCGGCGAACACGCTTTCTGTCGCTGCTCGGTAATGCGGCACCTCAAGAGGCAGACGAGCCACTAACCTGAGCGGGAAGGCTGATCGGGCCGAACCTCGGCGGGAACCAAGGTGTAAAGTGGTGGACCGGAGTGAGGCCTCAGAGGAGGCTCGTGTGGCTCGGGTGGAGCAGCGAGGTGAGCAGATCCCATCCATCACACTCTGTTCATCTAACTGCTGCTTACAAACTCTAATGGCTCCCAGCATGTTCAGACTAAAAAACACAGTGAAAAGGGTTCTGACGCCACGTCGGTTCTGATGTCACTACCAGGTGATCAACCCACAGTCATCCTGCAGGACGTGGTGGAGCCCCAACATCTGGATGTTCCCAAATACACAGCAGAGGGATTCCACCTGGAGACCATCAGGGAGTCGGAATCCAAAACCAAGTGAGAATCGGTCAAGACTACTAGAAAAAACAAGTGTAAACTGGTGTAAACCAATCAATAACCAGTCAAAAACTATTACAGACCTATCCAGAACCAATTTAAACTAGTGTAAACCAATCAAAGACAGTCCAAACTAGTACAAACCAGTCCAAAGTCAAATATAAAACAAGTCCATAGTGATATAAACCAGTTCAATCCAGCAAAACCCAGTTCCAAAACGGTTAAACCAGTTTAAACATGTTTAAAAACCAGTTACAACCAGTCTTAGCTACAGCAAACCGGTACAAACTAGAAAAACCAGTCTCCAGCAGTGTAGCCATCCTGAATCTAGTTCATGACAAGTTCAAGGTCTTAGGTCTTAACTAGTATAAACCAGTTTATAACCAAACATCAGCTACTGTAAACAAAAGTCCCAAATCATCCCAAACTAGTATAAACCTGTTCAAACAAGTGTAAACCTATCTTAAACTAGTACAACCCAGTATAACCCAGTATAAACTAACCCAAAACACTCTTAAACAAGTCCAAATTAGTGCAAACTGGACCAAAACTAATCCAGACTATAATAAACCAGGATATAAACTAGTCCAAAGTCAGCATTAAACAAGTCCATACTGATATAAACCAGTTCAATCTGGTACAACCCAGTTCCAGGCCAGTTAAAACCAGTCGTAACTACAGCAAACCAGTCCAAAATTAGTATAAACCAGTCCAAACTATTTCTTAGTTGAAACTGTTTATATTTGTTTGTTTACTTCATGTATTCAGTATTCAGTTCTGGTTTTGATCAACAGAATAATGAACTTTAACTGTTTCCACCTGTTATTAAAACAAGGTGCTGTGAAATCAGTCATGCTTCAGATTTCCTGAAATTAACAAAATTACTGATAAAGTTAATTATATTTAGAAAAATACTAAAATATCCTAAAATATTATTAAAACTAAAA
>NW_007578950.1:84263-85240 GCF_000690725.1 Stegastes partitus | reverse complement strand
ATAAAATTCAAACAAGTCGTAGAAAAAATATGTATATTCACAAATATTGTGCACAATAAAGTACAAAATATAATATCATCTTAACAAAATTCCTGAAAATGGATCAGATCAGAAAGGTTTAAATACCTATTTAGAGCTTTCTGATCTGATCCATTACACCCGGAAGAGATCCGTATCCTGGAACACGTAATATATATATAATTTATATAATAATAATAATAGTAATAATAATAATGATAATATGCAGCTTTTTGTACATACAAAAACATTATAGATCCTGTAGGATGGTTCTCCGGCGAGGCCGCACCAACACTAACAGGGTTGCCTGAGCAACAAGCGCAAATTTCCCTCAAACACCACCGGTGTAATAAAAACACAAAAAATGCCACAATGCGATGTACTGTTTTACACGTTACACTCGCTGTGATCACAGTACATCTTCCGGTCGCCGCTGTCCTGCATGTGTCATTCTTTTCAGACGACGCTAACGTTGGTCAGTGTGGGCCACATCTGTACAGTGACCTCTGAACAGGAAAACTTGTTAATGCCTGACTGTCGGAAGAAAAGAACAACAAAAACATCACAGCATATGCGCTGTCTGATAGGGAAAAAATGTGTCCCGGACACGAGAGATAGTTCCAGTTGAAATGTACTGGTTTTTAATTGGTGCTGGGACACTTCTGTTGTGTAACTGGATATGCAGCGTTTCCTCTTTGCAGCACATTTCTGTTCATGCGACGCATTCATGTATATGCAGCTCATTTGTGTTTATGTACGTCGTTTGCACCCATTGGCCACCGTAAAAAATATCATAAATAAAATATTTACTGGTCCAAAACTAGTAAAAAAAAAATAGTCCTAATAGTACAAACCAGTTCAAACTGGTAAAAACTAAATTCAAACCAGTCTAAAATGAGTTTAAAAATAACAGTGTGAAAACATGTTTTTAAAAAAACATGTAAAAGTCCTGAAAATTA
>NW_007578950.1:79902-82578 GCF_000690725.1 Stegastes partitus | reverse complement strand
AATAAATAAAAACCTGTACTTTTAAAGATAATAATTTGTTCTTTAATAATATATCAGCAAAAAATAGGTCATTTTACAGATGTTCCTTGTTTTTTTTAATTATACATTTTAACCCGTAAACTCACAGAAAAGAAAAAGAAATTAAAATCGACGACATCAAAATCCTAATTTTTCAGTGAACAATTAGTTTTTTCATTACGTGTGACTGTTAAATTGCATCATTTTACTGTTTTGAACACATAGAAAAAGCATTCTTTTTACAGGTATTTGCAGTTTTTGTCACTTTTATACAGTTTTTCACCATTTTTTTAGCACCCTTTCAGACAGATTTTCTAATTTTTTTTTCACACTGATCAAGGATGTTTGCTTTTAATGATGATTTGGAAAGTGAATAATGATAATAATAAATAGCAGCTTTTCTTCACAATAAAAACATGTTTCTAAATGTGTATTTTTTGTCAGAGTTCCTGCAGAAATATTTCAGTATTTCATGCAACATAATGAATGACCTTTTTTTTCCTCTTGGTTCTGCTCTGGTTCACTACAACAGCTCCGAGCGATGCCTCTCTCAGAAACAGCTCAGAACTTGTCAACGTCGCTTTTTCCTGATGCGAAGCCAAACGCTCCATTTTTCACCAGGAAGTGACGGTTTCCTGCCGCTGCCAGAAACAGAAACCTGAAATGGATGTTTGCTGAGGACGTTTCAGATCCGCTGAAATACGGCTTTGGGCGAACCTGGAACCATTTGGTGCCGCCGGATTGTGCAATCACATCTAATTAGGTGAAATGGAGTTTGGTTCGGAGCCAAGTTCAACTATGATGGCAGGTTTTAGTGCTCTGTGTTAAAGATATCGTACATTTGAGCAGCGGCTGTAAATCACAGGGTGAATGGAGTGTGCTAATCCATAAGGCTGCAGCTGGAGGACAATAACTCAGTGACTTCATCACAGCGGGAGGCAGCAGCCTAAAGGTGTGGGAAAGGTGGGAAACACTGAGGCCCGAACAGAAACACCAAGCCGAGAAATTCCTGTGGCTTTATGGAGCCGAAACATTTCCTGCTTCAATTTCCCAGAAGGAATCAGATTGTAAACATGGAGATCTGTGCTTTACTGTCAAACACACTGAACACTACATTACCCACAAACCTTAGAGGCCCTAGCTGTCAAAAACACGAGGAAGTGTTTGTGATGCAGATCTGAAGGCTGAAGGTTTGCTGCAGTGAATAAACAAACATTAACAAACAGGCTGATGTCTGAACTTCCTCACTTTAACACAGCTCCACCATGTTTTCTTTTCCACCTTTGGAGCTCGGACTGGAGCTCTTCTTCTGCTTTATTACCTTCAGCAGCTATTTGTCTCCATCAGCTGATGTTCATTAAGCATGACTCTCAGGGATTTTCCCTCAGTTCTCCTAAAATGTGCACAGAAACATCATATTTGTGTCTACAATGAAGTTTGAGCTCCACTGACTGGATGTGCCGCAGCGTTGGGCAGGTCAGTGAGTTGGATGGTGTTGGTNTCTAATATTGACAAAATGTCAATAAAATGAAATAAATGCACAAATAATATTGGAAAGAATCAATAAGATATCAACAGACACTAAAATGTTGAAAGAACGTAAAACTCCCAGGATAAATAATAAAGTTTTGGGTTTTGGACATTTGTTTTTATTTGTGCAACATGATTCGAAAGCAGAGAAATGCATTCAGAAACAGTTTTAGCAGACAAAGGTTGTTTTTTCTTTAGTTCCTGCAGGTATGAGCCTCCTCATTGAGGTCTCACTCATCATATTGCTGCACTGCTGCTGCTGTTGGTGTGTTTGCTGTTCATTGCTGCAGGTTGCTGTTTGATGTGAGGCGTCGCGACGACACGTTTAGACTTCTAAATGAGTTGACATCTTGGACAAATCTTCCATTTTAGATGCCATCTGCCCTCCTCCTGCTGCAACATGGAGATTGAGTGACGGCCGCCACTTCATTTGTCACGCAGCTCTTTAAACAAAGCTGCAGCTCCTCCGCCACCTTTTTCCTGTTAACTAGTTTGCTGCAGCGCGTCCTGCTCTCGCGTCTCCTAAATAAAACAAAATGGGTGACAGTTCCTCGTCCCGGGGCGACCCGACCATGAACATCTGGACGCAAACAAGAGCTCCACAATCACACAGACGCTTGTACATAAAAGACGAAGCCAACTGCCAGTGTAAATAACCGTCCTGAAGCAAGAGAGAGAGTAGCGTGACACGGCAGCAGAGTCTTCTCCCATTAAGGCCCTAAAGAGCGGGACATCAAACTGGTGGAGGTGGAGGCGGTGGAGCGGCGGGAGCCAGGATCATCACATTTTAATAGGACATGTGGCATCTCCTCCCCTCCACTCCAGGCCAAATGGCAATCCTGAATTCTGCCCAGCTGTCGAGCTACAAATGAGTTGCAATTACATCCACGCCTGCAAGGCCAGGCGAAGCCATCACACACCAACATCAAGGGGTCAACTATGCCGAGAGGTCACCAACACCACGAGGTGACTATCACCAACCGGTCAAAGACACCGAGATCTCCACCACCACCAGAAGGTCGCCAACATCAAGAGGTCACCAACACAAACATTTTACCATCCAAGTGAGGTCACCGAGAGATCACCACCACCGAGATGTCACCATCACCAAGAAGTCACCAACACTGA
>NW_007578950.1:70115-77474 GCF_000690725.1 Stegastes partitus | reverse complement strand
TGTGGTTGGTTGTCATGGTATTGGCTGCCATGGCGTTAGTTGCCATGGGTTTTTTTGATATGTTTTGGGTTGCATGGTATCGGTTGCCATGGCATCAAGCTCTGTGAGTTGGATGGTGTTGGTTTACGTGGTGTTGGTTGCCATGGTGTTGAGCTTGATGGACTGGATGTGGTTGGTTGTCATGGTATTGGTTGCCATGACGTTGGTTGCCATGGCACCGGTTGCCATGGTGTCGGGCTCTGTAGGCTCAGGTCCAGATGGAGTTGGCCTTGGCCTCCACCACCTGATTTTCTTTGAGGAGCTCTGCAGCAGCAGCAGCAGCAGTAGCAGCACGGCCCGCTGGGTAATGAAGTGCTGCTTGTTTACGGCCGCACACAGCTGGCTGCACGAGTGTAGGTTAACGTGTGTGTGTGTGTGTGTGTGTATGTGTGTGTGTGTGCGTGTGCGTGTGTGCGTGAAGGTGAGAAAACACACAACATGTGAGTTCTCCTCCAGATGTTTCTCAGTGACTCCTACAGCTGTGTGTGTAGGTGTGTGTAGTTTAAACGTGTGTTTCAGGAGTGAATGCACCGGAGTGTGTGTTTGTGCAGATGTTAAATGAAGTCACGATGCAGCGACACACATGACCAGGAACATGTATGTAACCTGTTCAAACAGCTGCAGCCTCATAATGAACTGTGCTGTTTGCTGTCCGCCGCTCTGACGGCTCGTAGCTGTTGCGGCTCTTCTTCTCGGACTAATTTAGATGTCGATCATCCTCGATAGGAGCGCGCTCACCTCACCACGTAGATTACTTTAATATTATCCTCTTCACTCCAGAGACACTGTAATCACTGCCTCCAAATAATTTGTTTTCCACCACAGCTCCCCCGTCTCCTTCCTCCCGTCCAGCCATGAATTAATATTCATAACATAATGCAGCAGGTTACGGCACTGAGCACACGCAAGTTTCTATATGAACCTTCTTTGATCTAATAAAAGAGCTTTCTGGGAGTTATTATCTGCTTTTCAATATGAAGGAGCTGTTTATGATTGGGGATGGAGGGCCAAAATCATGCTGGCACTTTGGATTTTACCCATCAGAGCTGAAACCAAACAAAAACTGGAAACACAGTTTGTTCTGTTTATTCAAAATATTCCCAGTTTTTCCCAGGTGAAAGTTTTGTGTTTTTTCTAGTGAGGCCACAAATCCATGCCTTCAGCACAGACACCTATTGTACCGGACTTCATTCAAATATTCCCAGTGTTTGACTTTTCATCCCTGTGTTGTGTTACAGACATCTAAAGACCAGATTTAATTGAAAACATCCCCAATTTTAGACTAGATTGTATTTATTTCTTGTGTGGCTGCACTAACGCACACACACACACACACACACACACATATATATATATATACATAGCACCAAACTTCATTCGAAATATTCTCGATTTTAGACATGATTTTGTTTGGTTCTTGTGTGATTCCACAGACAGATGTAAAATTATGGAACAGTTAGACTGATGTTTGTGTATAACAGATGCTGCACTGACACCTACAGCACCTGACTTTATTCTAAATATTCCCAATTTTAGACTTGACTTAATTTGTCCTTGTGTGGCTGCAGATAGATGTGAAATGAACTCTGGTCCTATAGATGTCCTATAGATGTCCCACAAGGCCTAAATAAAGCCATCTACGGAACCAGATACTCAAACTATTCCCAGTTTTAGACTTGATTTTTAATCTCTGTGTGGCTGCACAGATGTCTACAGTATACCAGACTTCATTCAATATATCCCTAGTTTTAAGATTTGACTTTATTCAGTCCTTATGATGTAAAATTAGTGAATGTCAAGCAAAGACTGCTGCTACAGACGCCTGTGCAGTATGTGTAGTACCAGACTTCATTCTAAATATTCACAATTTTAGATCAACGGATAGAAAACAGAAAAAAAAACAAAAAAACACTCGAATTGCTCGGATTTCAGCAGAGGGTTAACCAGAACATTAAATGTGTTTCTGCTCTTCCAGAGTCCTTCCAGCGCAGTGGAACAGCAGCTGAGCCTCTGCTGTGATTCAGGGCTCACAACAGTTTACGGTTTTATTTTTGTTTGCAGCAGAACAACTCACAACTGTGAATCACATCAGTGTGTGTGTGTGTGTGTGTGTGTGTGTGGTTTCAATCATTACATTCTGGTACAAAAACTTGGTTAATGTTAATGCTGCTGTTCACAAGTGCAGGTTTAGTCTGCAGGACATGAATGTAAATCAATGTAAAGTCCTCTGAAGTGATAGGAACAGTGTGTGTGTGTGTGTGTGTGTGTGTGTGTGTGTGTGTGTGTCTGCGTGCACTCGCTCGCCCTGAGGCTTTCCCTCTCTCTCCATTACCTTTTGTTTGGCCTGCTGAGGTTCGCTCACCCCACAGCAACAAACAAACAAACGGCACTTTGCAGCAGCGAGTCGCTCTGTGGCTGCGTTCTGTGGTGCTGCAGCTGAGCAGAGGCTCACCGCCGGCTTCTCTGTGACCGCTCTGCCCGTCCGGGTTCAACATTTCAGTATGGAAGGCAAAAAGTGCCAGAATTCTCCTCATGTTTTAAATCTGAATGCTGCTTTTCATGCTGCCAAAGGCCGGCATAGACGGCAGCGCTTCTTCAGTTTTGTAATTAACGTCATAGGAAGTGACTTTTTGAGCTTCTGAAGTAGCGCTGTGAAAGCTTTTGACTGCATAAAAAGCTGCATTTGAATTAGAACAGCATTAAAACTGGCACTTTGTTGGCTTTTGACAGTGAAGAAAGTGCTGTTTGCTGTAGAGCAAAGCTGTAAAAAGCTGCACTGCTGATTTAACTTTTGATTGCGTTGTCATAACAGTGTCATAGAGAGCAATACTTTACACACAGTAATACACAGTAAAAAGTGATGTTATGCCAGGATTTGACTGTAAAATCAGAGAGCGGTAAGTGGCGACGCTGTTTTGGCATCTGATGACGTAAGAAGCTGCGTGACAGCTTTTGATTGCGTAAAAAGCTGCATTTTAATTAGAAAAGTGTAAAAAAATAAAAATAAAAAAATTTGTTGGCTTTTGATTTCTTTTTGATTCAAAGTGCGATTGTAATCATACAGCACTATGCAAAGGACTGCTTCTCCAGCTTTGGATGGTGTAAAAATTGCCATTGCAATTAAAATGCCATAAAAAGCGGCACCTTTTTGGCTTCTGATGATTGCAGAAGCAGCTTTTTATCGCATAAAAACTGCACCTATTTAATTAAAACAACTTAAAAAGTGGAACTTTGTCAACTTTTTGATGCCTTAAAAGGTTGCATCGTGACGCACTTCTTTCTGTCAGCTTAAAAAAGTTCTTCGAGGTTTGGACTTGATAAAAAGTGCTGTTGTAACTACAGCGCTGTAAAAACCGCTGCTTTTTCTGCTTTTGACGGCTGTTATGCCAGATTTTGATTGCCTGAAAAGTGCTGATCTAATCAGAGTGATGTACAAACCTGTGCTTTTTCGGCTTTTGATGATGTAGAAAGTAAAAAGGATCACTTTTTTGGCTATTTATAGCGAAATAAAGGCGTGTCATCCCAGGTCTCAACTACATAAAAAGATTACCATTTGCATCATAGAAAGTGTTGATGTGTTTAAAGCGCTGTAGACAGCAGCACTTTCTGACAGCTTCAAAGCAGCCATGTTTTCTGAGGATAGACTGGCGCATGTTGGCTTTTGACAGCGAAGGAAGTGCTGTTAACTTTAGAGAAGCTCAAAAAGTGTGATTGTTGACCGCGGACAACGTAAAAAGCGACATTATGCCAGGTTTGGACTGCATAAGAACTAATTTGGAGAAATCTGTGCTTTTTCGGCTTTTGATGGTGTAAAAAGTGATGTTGTGATTACTTTGTCATATAAAAGACCCGTTTTGGCAAAATAAAGTGGTGTTATCCCAGGTCTGTGTAAAATGTTCAGCGTTTGATAATTTAAAAAGTTGCATTGTTATTAAAGCGCCGTAGAGCTGCAGTACAGCAGGTTTTGACTGTGCAACAGGCGCTGACATTTGGATTTTGATGTCATAGAAAGTGTCGTATTTAAAATGTAGTTTTTAAAAAAGGCTTAGAAAGTTGCATTGCAAATAGAAAAAGCAAAAAAGCAATGTTCTCTCAGGTTCTGACCACATGAAGAATGTGAAAATCGATGCTTCTCTGGCTTTTGGGTGTGTAAAAAGCAGCATTTTGACTTGAAAGCTATGGCACTTTCAACTCTCCATACCTCGGACAGCACGACAGGGATTCGAGCTAATTACCTCGGCAGCAATCGGGCTGACCTGCGCCGCCAGGAGAAGCTGCATTAACATGCGATGATGCAAATGAAATGCGTCCCTGCCTCTCTGCTGCTCAGCTTATCAAAAAATGATGACCCCCGGCTAATTATTTGGAGCGGGGCCGTCGCCGGGGGAAGAGCCATTGTTCTGTCGGAGGTTTTTACATTAAAGATGGATGTTGGCGGGGAGCGTGGGAGGAGGAGGAGGAGGACTCTGGTTGACTCCGGTGCTGACCTCTTAAATCTTCACCTCAGGTGTTTTTCCGCCACATCCTTTTTATCCTGCGGCGTCCAAACTCCTCCCAAGCAATGTGGGACAAGCGTGTGGCTGCCGGGCACGGCGGCGGCGGCAGCGGCGGCGCCCAGCGGGGACGTGACCCCGTAATCACATCATCAGGTGGTTTCCACAGGAGGGCGGCAGCCGGATTGGGCCTGATGTCGGACCGAGTGCAGGGAGATGCGCCGCCGCTCATTTAGACGAACAAAGAGCGGCGCCGTAAACAATAAGGAGGGTCTCCATGGCAACCAGGGCCCCATCTGCTCTCCGCTAATGACCTCTCCTCCTCATGCACTGCTTTAATAAAACCACACAGTCATTCAGGGGTTCACTTAGAGCTCCGATTCAGTCCAGCTCTCAGGACTGGTGCTCTGAAACACCCCACCGATAAATTCGCCCCCTGTTGGTCACGTGATGTTCAGACCGTCAGCTTCATTTCAATACAGCATCAAACCTACTGTTGAGTCTGGCATCTTTTAAAAAACAATCCCTAAAATGACAGATTTTATCAACTAGACAGAGTAAAATAAAAAAATTTAAAAAAACAGACGGTCCTTAGAGGTACAATGTGTAAAGTATCAAAAAAAATGACCAAATCTCAGCTTAAAATCGTGATATTTCATTAAAAATACTTTTCAAAATAATTTTCATAGCCCAATAAAAACGACCCATCACCGCCTCCCTCTGGCCAGGCAGAGTAACTCACCCTAGCGCTGTATTACGGTGAAGGCCGACCCTCTCCTGAAGGCACGGCGCTGCTTTGCTTTTACCCGTCACAGCATCGCAACGATGTGTGTTCCTGCATGCACAGTCAGTTTCCCCATGTAGAAATCATTTACGTAAAAAGGCAGATAGCTATGCTGCCGTTTCTACGTTACTGTGCTATGCTAATGCTCTCTGTACGTTCACAGAGGGTGAGTGAATTGGTGCTTCGCTCTCAAGCTAGCTGGCAGGATGACACCGCTAGAGAGGTTAAAACTATGTTTTCATCTTTCTTTTGAGGAAAAACGTCAACTTTTGAACGACGGGAGATAAAAACACCTGAGCTTCAGCAAAGGAAGGGACAGAAAATTGTTTGTACTTTTCAAAGCGAATGGCACAAAAAGAAGGATTGGCTCTGTGGATGTGCTGCACTGGACTGGCTGTTCTGCTTCCCAGTTTGCTGACAGGGTCGGGACTACTTCCAGGTTTTTGTGATCTGAACAACTCGCCCTGTGCCACAGCCAAACATGACATGTCTTGCATCTCTGGTTCTGATATCTGTTGAGAAAGAGAGGCTCATCAAACTGGAGGCCAAAACAGGAGTTTTACAATCCTGTGATCAACAACTTTGTCAAGAAGGACAGGTCTAGACTCTCTCTCTCTCTGACTCCATTCAGTCCTTCGGTCCTCACCGCTGTCTTCTCAGTGGTCCAGGAGGAAGCTACAGCCCGGCAGCATCACAGGAGTGGGCTGAGTGGAGCTACTAACAGATCAGTTCATAATGGCGTTGTGACATTAACAATATGGTGGAAATGAGCTGCTTGGTGGAGGTCTGAGCTCTCAGAGGGCTTTTCTAGTTGTTTTATGGATTTGATTGTTCTTGTTCTTAATAGCTGATGTCAACCGGATAACCGTGTGAATGGCATGAATTCAGTAGATCGTTGAGCATGAGCCTATTTGTTGTGTTCGGTTGTTGCTTTCAGGTATTCTTTCATTAAATGTGTATCTGGGGTGTGGCTCCACGTCCGGTTGTCATTTTTCAGTCTTTTTGAGTCACGAACACAAACAAGGAATGCGTTGTGTTGCCACGAGATCTAAAGTTAGTCTGCAGACTGCAACTGAATTATTAAGTTTACAGAACAGAAAGTTACACAACAGAAACACAAAATGACCACAAAGAAACTAAACTGTCTCAAAGACACATCAAAATAAACCCAAACAGGACTCGCAAAAAAAAAAAAGACACCAGATGACAAAATGAGACACAAAAGGAAACAAAACAAGATAAAAATGTCTTTGCTGACTTTGTAGAAGCTGCAAACATTTAAATAGTGAAATATGTTTAGTATGTAGAGAGAAAAACACCACAGCAAAGCTTTACAATATTTAATGTAGTCGAGGCAAATTCCACTCCAGGAGAAAACAAGAACAAACAGCTGAGAGGGAACTAAGTGTAAAAGATCAGCGTCCTGATTGTCACCAAGTCAGACAACCAACAGATTTGTGGACCAGAGAAGTTGAAGGTGGAGGATGAAGGTTACAAGGCCTCTGAACTGATGGGATTCGGTCCTGAGCGACTTCAGACCCCTGTAGAGCAAAATAATTCAGCCGGAGACCTCAGGGTCGGATTTACCCCCAATTATTTACACGCTTGTTAGAAATAAATGAAGTGCAGCGTGACGCACAAAGACTTGATTTGACGGCTGGAACTGAAGACAGGAGGCACGGAGTTCACATCCAGACTGGATCTGTGAAGACCTGCGATTCAATCAGTCCAACAGAACATTTCTGATTCTTTATGACAAATGACTTTTACCTTCATTTGTTTCTCAGTACACACTCATTGAACATACTGTGACAAAGTTACTGAAGTTTCAGTAAATTTAACAACTCAAAAGGGACACAAAATAACCATCAAACATGCAAAAGAACCCCAAAAAGATGCAAACCGACCACCAAAAGACACAAGACCAGCAAAAGAACCACAACAAGACTAAAATCACCGAAAGGAGGCACACAATGACTGCAAACACACAAAGCTATCACCAAACATGCAATAGAACCACAAAAAGAGGCAAAACACAAAGTG
>NW_007578950.1:64777-69610 GCF_000690725.1 Stegastes partitus | reverse complement strand
AAAAGAAAAACAATGAAATCTTTTTTTTTTTTTTTTTTTAGGCCTAAAAAGAAACTGTTGGGTTGAAATGTTCTCAGAGAAGCTGTTTCATTCTCAGAGTTTCAGCTCTGATTGTGTGAACACAGTCGGACAAACAGTCTAGAAATAGTACCAACAAAACGACCACAAAGACAACAACACAGCTGGAAAAAATGGTAAGAGCACAAGTACACGAAGAAAGACTTGAAACGGACACAAAAACGATGCAAACTGTCAACAGATACCCACAAAACAACTGTAGGAAATGAGAAAAAAGAAACAAAACAACAACAAACAGAAGCAGAATGACTGTAGAGAGACATAAAGTGACGAAAGTGATGTGAAAATATTACAAAAACTGTTTTTCTTCAGGCCGTTAAACGAACTAACACAGTGTTGGGTTGATATGTTCTCACAGAAGCTGCTTCGTTTCCAGAGTTGCAGCTCTGGTTCTATGAACGCAGGTGGAGTTTGTGTCCCAGTCGTGTTAAACATTGACTCTGGCTGCTGATTGGCTGGAGGAGCTGATTAACGGACAGTCGAGACAAACAGCGGGTTTGTGCGACACCACGCTGCCTCCTTGACCCGGCGCCGGCAGTCGTCTCCTCCACCTCGGGGTGCGTTCGGGCCTGCCGGGCCGCTCAGACCTTGACTGGCTGATTAATGGACTGGACGGCAGTCAGCTGGTGAGATTACAGAAGCGCTGCCTGCTCGTCTGGGGAGCCGCCGCAGAAACATCCAGCAGCCTCGGTGCCAGCCTCGGCTCCCCCTCCAGCCCGGAGCGCCGACGTTGGGGAAATTAACGCTGGGATGGAGGAGGGGGAGGGAGGGGTGAAGGCAAACCGCTTGCCAAGCCATCTGAGATCTTCCTCCTCCTCCTCCTCGCTCCTCTTTCGATTTTGTTTGTGCCCGCCGCTGATTCCCCGGCCGAAGTTTTTCGGCTCAGCGTCAAATCCCCGCCGTCCTCACGGATTCTCCAGATCTCATTACAGTCAATGAGGCTGCAAAGACTTTCAGATCAAAGTGAAAGACGGGAGCCTCTGAAGGAAGCACGAGGGCTGCTTCTGGGGAAGGGGAGGGGGGAGCTCATGTTTGCCAAACCATGAGAGAACCATCCAGGAACGTCGGTATCAGGAATCTGAATGAGAGCTCCGGATCATCACACCTTCATACGGCCACATTTGTTTGGCTTCGGCCCAGATCAGCAGATAAAAGAGTGGCAGCAGGAGGATCCACGCTCTGCATTTACAACATACAGCTGAACGGCTCCACTGTTAAATACAATCACATCCATTCCATCCTACTGTCACACATCGACAGGCTCGACAAACGTCTTGGTTTGATCAGTTTATAGTTGTTCTTTGCACCCCGTTTCGTTGTACTTTTTTGTTGTAATGACATTAAAGGATTCTCTGATTCCCTGAAACTGATCTCCAGCGATTCTGATATTTTAAACTTATATTATACTAATACTTTTTTTTTTTTAAATCAGTCAACCATGAGACAAAAAATGACCCAAAATAGGTACAGAAAGGGCCGACATGAGCATTAAAGGCCACAAAACTGCTGCAGAATTACTGCAGAGACTCAAAAATACGACAAAAGTGACAACAAAAAGACAGATGAAAGAAAATGACAAAACAGCTGCAACCAGATGTAAATATATCCACATTGTCAGTAGCTGCAGCAACTAATCAGGTGGTTGTTGAGTAAGAAACGAATCTACGAGTGTCTTGATAATCGACCAATCAGCTCGAGTGTTTTCTAAAATCACAAAAACAATCTGAATTCTGTCATTGCAGCTTCTGAAATGGATTTTAAACCAAACGAGATAAATCAGCCACCACGATGTGTAAATGACTTCCAAAAATATGAAAATGACCACACACAGAAACACAACAGCCCGAAGCTACTGCAGAGACACAAAACAACCACAAAAATAACAATAAAAAAACATTTCAGTAATAAAACCGTCATGGCGATCATTGTGAATGTTTTCCTCCTCTGTGACAGCAAACTGAACATTTTAAGGTTGTGGACAAAATGAAGTAAAACCACCACCATGAGAAAGAAACACACACAACATGACTGTGAAGAGACAAAAACATGTTCTGTGACGGCAACAGCTGAAGAATAACTACATGGAAATTACTGTACACACACACACACATGCACTCTCTCTCTGTTTGTAGTGTGTGTGTGTGTTGTGTTGTGGTGACACACACACCACACACACACACACACATTTTATTTATATTCATACTTTCCAGGGGATTTGTGTCCCATTTATTTTATATGTTTGAAACCCTTTGGATCCTTTTCTGTTTGTTTTATTGACGTTCTTTGGAAGTTTTGTTAACATCCTTTAACTAATATTTTAAATTTTGACCACTTCTTGTGACATTTTGTTGTTTCGTGACATCTTATTCATGATGCGTCTGATGTTTTGGATGTTTATTCATTTTCTGATCATTTCTGAACATTTTCTGTCTTTTCAACATTTTGGTAAAAGTTTGTGATAATCGATTGTTTTGTAACGTTTTATTAGTGAGTCTGACTTTTTATAATTTATTTATTTTTCACTTTTTTGGACATTTTATTAATATGTCCTGATCACAATTTTAAGATTTTTGTCAAATATTTTTAGCTCTGTGATATTTTTTGGAAGCCTTATTGTTTGCGATATTTTATTAATATTTTAATTAATATCTTTTAATTTTGTAATTTGTTTTGATCATTTTATGTTTTGTGACATTTTATTAACATGATTCTGACACTTTTTTATGTTTAATTTTATTTATTTTTATTAACAATTTCTTTGGGATAATATTTTTTTTCTTTTTCTTATATTTCTTTTATTGATATATTTTAATAATTTTTGCTAATTTTGGGAGGTATTTGTTTTATTTTGTGATATTTTATTATGTGTCAGACATCTATGAGACAGTTTATTAAACATTATTCATTTGGATATTTTTGTAAAATAATCGATTGTTTTGTTTTAAATGTGTGACATTTTGAGACATGATTTGTTTTCTTATATTTTTTGGAAATTTGATAAAATGTCTTAACTATTTAGATTTTTTGGGGGGATGGTTAATTGTTTTGTGATTTTTTTATTAATATGTGTCTGACATTTTTGAGATGTTCATTTTCCTATTTTCTTTTTGATTTTTGGAATCATTTACATGTATTATATTAATGTGAATCTGTCATTCTGTGAACAAACCTTTTTTGTTTTAGTATGCTATCTTTGGATAAAAATTGCTTTGGATTTTTTTTTGACAATTTGTTTTGTGATATTTTATTAATATATTTTGATAACTTATATTTTTGTGTTGTAATATTTTATTAATATTTTTCAACATTTTTTATTTTTGTATATTTTTGTTTTGTAATTTTGTTAAAAATTCTGATATTTATTCATTTTCTTTTCCCTTTTTAAAAAAAAAACAATTTACTGTTTTGTGATATTTTATTAGTATGAGCTAATATAAATATAATAATATTAAAATATATAACAATATAATGTGATTTTTTTGGGGGGGGGGGGCATTTTGGTCTTTCTATCAATTTCTATCAATAAAAATATTTTTCAAACACTTACATTTTTTGGTATAATCTACTGTTTTGTGTTATTTGTGGATGTTTTATTTTTGTTAACTTTGTTGGTTGTTTTGTTTACAGTCTGACATATTTCACAATTTGTATGTTAGTGTCATTTAAAAAAAAATAAATTAATAAAGTTTAAAAAAAAAAAAAATTCCTGCATGAAAGGGTTAAAGCATGATTAATAATGTCAGAATGTGATCTGGACCTTTTCTTTGTGACTTTCCGCTGCAGTAGTGCTGTTTGTCCTGCAGGACGCTGCTGACGATAAATAATCAGCAGTCTACGAACCTGCGCTGCTTCTGCATAAACACCGGCTCCACATGCATACATTTACAGCTGCGTGTCGGACATAAATCCTCAGGGCTTCCCGTTTTAACATATTCATTACCTTCGGCCCGCCGCTCATTTCCAAGTCGGAGGTGCTAAGCAGCGATAATGCTCGGCGCCGGATGTCCGGGGCAGGACTCCGCGGGCCTGAGCGTGAATAAATTGACCGGGTCGCGAGGAAAGCCGGCGCTGCGTGTCGTAATGAGGCCGAGGCGATGTCGGGCGGAGATCCCTGAACCCTCACTGCGATCCACTGTACGTTGATTTACGAGGACGCTGGGCTTTTATTTACAGCAGCGTTCGAGGGTTTACTGCCTTCTTCTCCGCTGCTCTGTATTTAAATCAGCTGCATAATCAGCACAGTTTAGCTTCACTGTGATCTCACTCCCTTAAACAGTCAATTAATAGATCAGCTTAAACTGCTCAGCTCACCGTCTGAACCCCAAAACCGGTCGGCAGGTCTGAAAGGCAGAAAACTGGACACTGTAGAAACAGAAGGAGCTGCAGCTTTCCGAGGGTCCCTGGATGCATCATCAGTGACACGTGGTTCCACCAGAAATGAACCAAATCTGAGCGTAGACTTGTGATGTTTCATCCAAATGACTCTATTCTACACATCTCGTTAAAAAACTCATTAAAACTGAGGCGTTTGCAGCACATTGTGAAACAAGAAAAACTTTCTCACTCAATAAAATGAATGCAGCATGGATCAGAACCAGTGAACAGAGGAACCAGTTGTTGGAGATACATCCAGGATGGTGGAACATCTTTGTACAGCTGATGATTGAACATCTTTCTACAGCTGATGGTGGAGTTTATGTCATTATTGACAAATCTTAAGTTATTCTGTATATGAATACGTCCATGCTTCCAGAT
>NW_007578950.1:57883-63837 GCF_000690725.1 Stegastes partitus | reverse complement strand
TCCTCCTCTGGCTGCAGTTCAGCCTGAACACTGAATTTTTCTCTGTTGCTCGTCAGTCGTGGACGTTCAGTAGAAAACAGGAAGGAAGAAGTTTCTGGGTTTTGTTTTGTTTTTTTACAGGAGTTTTTGCAGTCACTTCATTTTTGGTAAACTTTTTAATGAGATGAAATATAATTTTAGGACCTGCATACGTCACACGTGATTAGTTCAAGAACCGTCAGGACGTTGAAAATCCATTGATTCCTTTTGTTTTTAGAGTTTCTGGCTGATGGATGGTGTGTTTCTGGTGATTTCTTGCTAAAGACAACAGGCCTTTCATATCCGGTTTTAAGGTTCAGAGGGTTAAACGAGAAAAAAATACAATATTTTAAATCAAATCTAAAACTTATTTACTCTATTGAGTTTTCAGGACACTCTGTTAAAGACACAGAAAAGTAAAACGTATTTAAAAGTCATTGCAGGAGTCCACCAGCGACGTCACACTCTGTGATCGACGATGGCTCCTCGTTTGTTCGTCATGAATTCTGGTGCAATCTTTAAAGGAGAAGATCCACACACACCAGACAGTTTTTACTGGCACCTGTGATGTGACCGTTTCTAAAGGCTGTGCTGTTGAAAGACAAAGTAAGTTTTGTTGATGCTTTCATGTTCATGTTTCAGATGAGTTAAAGTTGAAAATCTGCAGACTCTAGTTTCTGCCTGATAAATGGAGTTATTGGTGATTTTAGAAAAGAAAACATACTGTTAAACTGGTCCAGAGGGTTAATGACAGCAAGTAAACTTCTCTAAAAGTCAAACGTTGGGAGTGAAGGCCTCCACCTTCCACAGTGAACCGGCCCCTAACTCCAGAGTCGGAGTGACATCGTGAGCGCGCTCAGTTGGGTGTTTTCCAGACGGCAGTTATGACCTAAGAAACCTGTGGCGGTGCGTTTGACCTTGAAGCCGCACAACTGGTTAACACTCGGCATGTCAAACCTCCCAGCGTGCGATACTAAACACTGCCTTCCACCAGCCCTCCGCCCCTCCCGCCTCACATTTCAGCTCTTTTGTTTTGCCTTTGTTTGGGCTGGTGGCAGCCCCTCTTCACTGCTCCTCCGAGGCCCCAACAAGAAGAAGAGAAAGAGGGGCGAGGTGGTGGTGATGGGGTGAGGTGGGTGGAAAACTTCTCTGCCAACCACACACCAACCCCCCCCTCCAGATCCCTGAGCGCTCCCTCTCCATCCTGGCATCCAAACCCCCACTGCACTCAGCATCTGCTCAGAGGATGAATAAATGAAGCGCTCCCTCTCCCTCCCCACCCCCCTGACTGACAGAGGCCGATCTTAATTGTGGCTGAAAGCTGGCTTTTCTCCCTGCTAATTAGCAGATTGCGCCGTTAAATGATTCAAAAAGTCGGGGCTTATACGGCCGCTGCCGATCATCACTTATTCACGCGGCGAGCGGCGCTTTGTGCGAACATCGGCGCCCGAGGTAAATTAATTTACTCCAATTAGCAGCCGGTGTCAGTGCGCATCACCGTCTCCCGTCTTCAGGACACGTCTTTAAAAAGTAATGTTCTTATTTTGTCCTCTGGTTTTGTTACATCCGATGTTCGCTGGAGGGAAACAGGGCAAACATAAAGGGGCGGTAGGACGTCGCACACAAACGCTAGCGCACACGACAGCAACACACAGTTGGATGAGGCCGGCCGGCTGCCAGCAGAGGTGGAGGAAGAATCTGTTCCTCTGGCTGAGTCTCTACAGGCGACTCCTGCAGGAGAACAGATGTAGGACAAACAGGAGGGAAGCTGCAGCGAGCATCAGCCCAGATACTTTCGGCCGATTCTTAGAAACTCTGAGCATCAATCAGCGCCGCCAGTTTCAAGCGAAACCTGCTGGAAGGAACTGACACTGCAGCATTCTTAAAAATACAAGATAATACAAAGAACTCTGGAAAGAACTCGTCATCCCAGAGCATCTGCATCAGCAAACTAAACAGCTTTTTGTTTGGAACCTTTCTCATGAAACAGCCTTCACCTTCACATGCCACTCAAGTCTTTGCACTGGTCTGTCAGAGTTTTAAACTGCTGATTTAAATGTAAAACTAATTGTTGCTTCACTACTAAATTAAACCACTACTTAACCTGTTTAACTACATTAGTTAACCTGATCAAATAGTTTAACCGCTTAGTTAAATCATAAGCTAATAAGCATAAACATAAGCTAACTTAAACCAAACCACTAAACAAAGTCACAAAAATAACCTGAAGCTGTTTTTATGGCTAAACTAAGTCATTACTAACCTGAACCAAACTGTTTAACTTGACCATTAGCTAACCTGAACCAAACTGTTTAACTTGACCATTAGCTAACCGAAGTGAAACTGGTTCAACTGCTAAATTAAAGAAAGCAAATAATTTCCAGTGTTAAACCAGACCATTAGTGAGCCTGAACCAAATGGATTTAATTGCTAAATCAGATCATAAGCTAACCTTAAACAAATTGTTTTTACTGCTAAAACCTTTGCTAAGCAAAGAATTGCAGACATGTTAAGAATTTAACGTTTTAAGTGATCTTGTATTTGCGGTTAAAGAAAACAGACCAAACTAAACTGAATCTTTAGCTAAGCCGACCCAAACTGCTAATATTCTTTGAAATACATGTTTTGGCCTTTTAGTTCATGCTTTCTGGTCATTTTAGTTTCGGTCATGTTTATGGATGTGGAGACGTGGAGTATTAGAAGTTTAAACATGTCGTGGTGACTGTTTGGGCCTCATCAGGACTCTGGTCCTTCACCCCGTGATCTGCTCCATGTTTTTAAAATGTGTTTCTGTGAAGTGCAGCTCTTCACAGCTGAGAGCAGACGAAGTCTTCCTCTTCTCCTTCTTCTGCTCGGCTGTATTCCATATGCTTCATCATTAAAAGTGCGGCTGCTGGAAGGAGTCGTGTAAAAATGTTGAATCGCAGCAGCGTGCGGTGGGACTCCAGAGATGACAGATGTTGGTGCAGAGACAATTAATTAACAAGCGTCTGAAACCCGGAGGGGACGGCGGCCAGTTTGGACGTCATGGTCACGGAGATCTAGTTCTGATCCTGTTCTGATCGACTGGATCCACCTGCAGGATTTTATCTGTTACAGTCAAAGCTGTGTTGACTGTCTGACTTTAGCGTATGTACTAATTCCAGCTTTAGTATTTACTGATTAGAGTGTAGAACGTAACTCTGCAAGTCAAAGATTTTAGTCTTTTTTTCTTTTCTTTTTTTTGGTAAAACTTGGAGCGGATGTTTACTCTTAACCTCAAAACCTGCTGGTGTGTTGAAAGGCACGTTTTCGTTTTTGAAAGCTGACAAAATGACACCAATTATCAGCCAGAATAGTCAGATGTTCCATAACATAAATTGGTGTCTCTTTAAAAATGTACCAAAAATAAACAATTTGCAGCAGATACTGTAAAAAACAAAAACTTCTTCCATCTCACACTGAAACACAGCTGCTTTACAGGTTAAACTGCAGGCAGTGTTTCTACAAAGAGACTGAGAGGAAAATCAAACATACTGGATCAGTAAAATAAATGCAGCATGGATCAGAACCAGAGAACAGGGAAGCAAGTTGTTGGAGATCCATAAAGCATGGTGGAACATTTTTCTACAGCTGATGGTGGAACATCTTTTTACAGCGGATGAGCAGAGAGAAGGAGTTTATAGAAGCTGTAAACACGGACATACGTAAATATCTACAGTATGTGGAGCCTTCATTGTTTTCCGGTGTTGGTAACAGCTGTGGACACTTGGAAATATGTTAGACATGTTGACACCAAGTTCCAGACTCCCACGGATTCCAACAGATCATTTCGGTTTGAAAACTTAACTTCTTCCTGAGAGCCAAAAATTGAAGTTTCAAAATGTTCTGACCTCCATCCAGCTCCTGCCTGATTATCGCTCCTGCTGAGGCTGAACTCCTGCAGAGCTGAGTGTCGGTGACGGCAGATAGACGGTGTTCTGCGTTGCATCGTAAGTGGCCACAGCTGGAGGAGGCTTCAGGCCCTGACAGCAGAGCATCCATTTATCAGAGCCCACCACAGGCCATGTGGACCGTATGGAGAACGTAGCCCCACTGCAGCTCACTATCACCTATTATTTTATCATCAGGTAATCCTGCAGAACACACACACACACACACACACACACACACACACACACACAGTGTCCTGAATGCATCCGCTCATAACATCAGTTTATTGTCAGCACTCGTGTTTCTACAAAGGAAAAAACGCATTTCCCATCAGCCATCGTTGTCAGAAGGAGGTTTTGAGTGGTGTTGACTGGGTTCTAGGAGGAGACGCAAACCTCTGACTCATGAAAACTTTTAACATGACCAGTTACAGCACACAACAGAGGCTAGTACACTTAAAAACCTACTTGTTCTGAACTCTATCACCTCTCAATAACTGCATTATGTTTCTAAAATGAGCTGTGAACAGCAGGACTTATGGGTGACGGTGTATAATTAGGGTCAGAGCACGAACATTGCAAGGACCCTACTTGAACCGCTGTGACTATCATGCTTTATTTTTCACAGAAAACAAACATGCTTTTGAGGGCCTATACATGCTTGAAAACTCACCAAAATTTGCACACACATCAGGACTGGTGAAAAATTTGATATTTTAAAGGAACTGGGCGTATGACTGGCAAAATGACTCCCTGGAAAATGTCAACGGAGTCCCGTCGGAAGCACGTTTGGACTGTACCTACAAAATTTGGTAGGCAAATGTAGCAGGTTGAAAAAAGTCCTGGTGCCCACATTATACATCCAACAGGAAGTCCGTCATTTTTGGAAAATGTCCAATGTGCCTGAAACTCAATACGTTGGATCAGAGTCCCAGCCAGAGTGCGTTTGCGCCAAATCCTGATGTATGGGATGACTATCAGTGTACGGTGAGGTGCTCTTTTCACCACTCCACAGTGTCCCCAGTCCAGATCACCAGATCTCCCCCTCAGCTGTACGTAGCCTGGCCAAGCCCGGCCTCCCCGGCCTGAGGCGTTGAACGATTTGCCAGAACTTCCTTGAGGTCAACTGAAAATCCTTCTCCATAACCTTTCTGAACTTCTCTTTCACCTGAGTTTCAGCTTCCGCAACTGCAGCAGCTGCAGCCCTTTTGACCTTCTGGTACCTGTCAGCTACTTCAGGAGACCCATGAGCCAACCAGAGCCAGGGTCCACTGGGTGGTGGGCATTCTGGATGGTGGGTCCTTTGAATGGAGGGCGGTCGGGGTGGTGGGTCCTCTGGATGGTTGGTCCTTTGAATGGTGGGCCATCTGGGTGGTGGGGCCCTCTAGATGGTTGGTCCTTTGAATGGTGGGCCCTGTGGATGGTGGGTACTCTGGGTGGTGTGATTTTGAATGTGTGGGCCCTCTGAACGGTGGGTACTTTGAATGATGGGCTGTCTGGCTGGTGGGCCCTCTGGATGGTTGGTCCGTTGAATGTATGGGTACTCTGGGTGGTGGGTCCTATGGATCATGGGCCTAGTCTCACTCGTCTCTTTCTTGTCACTCCTTTAGAGGAGTCATAGGGGTCTTGGTGGCCTCCCTCACTCATCTTACATAAATAGTAATTTTGTATTTTATATATTCAATTACTTCATATGAAATTGTAGACATTTGTTTTCACTTTGACACTTTGTCTGAAAAGCCAAAGTATATTGATTATCCTGTCTTTGATTCAGTGTTGTAAAGCAATTTTAGTGGATAACGTTTATAGACACTTTATATCTGTGGTCAAAGGTTCTTAGTGGTGTGACAGAGACCTTTGAATCTGGGTGGAACCACACTGTAAAAAACATCCAACGACAAAACAACTGTGATGATCTGGCAGCAAAGGTGTCAAAACAACCCCATTAAAATTCTGTGAAATAATGTGACGTTCAAAAACTGTGAAAGAAAATATCTGTAAAATATCTAAAGAGGAAAAATTGGT
>NW_007578950.1:51015-52028 GCF_000690725.1 Stegastes partitus | reverse complement strand
GCCGCTTGTTGTGGAAAACTTACGATTTTAACGGTAAAAAACAACATTAACGTATTAATAATTGATTTAATATTTATTTAGTAATATCTTTCGTAAGTGACCATGGTATAAGCGGGATAATGCCCTTCGAGGTGTCCATTATCAGAAATTAATGGACGACGCGGAGGCGTGAACCGGTTGCTTCCGCATTATCTCTTATTATTTCTGCCGTCGGGCATTATCCCTTACATGTATGAGACTAGTAGCATCAGACAGGGTGGAGCAGTGGAACAAAGTGAAGGAGAGCCGAGTGGAGGAGCAGGAGAGAGATGAGAGTAGAGGAGGAGAACCTAAAGGGGAGCTCAGGCTTCAGGATGTGACCCTACATGGGCTGAAAGAAATAGCCGATTCCACTCATGGCTCCACCATAGTGATAACAGGGAGTGTCCATGAAGCTTTTTCCTTTCTTATTTTTTTGCATAACATACATGTCAATATTTCTGTTAAAGACACAAAAAATAAAATAATAAATAAATTCAGTGTATTTCCATTGTGCCAGCAGTGATCAATAATGCCACTTTACTCTGTGCTGATAGGATTGTTCTGAAACAGGCTGCAGGAGATTAGCTTGTAGCCTGGATGCTGCTGAGCATCTCGGAGAACTACTGACCCTAACCCGTATTACCAAACGCATTCGCCGCGAAACAGGAAGTGACGTGTAAATAGTGGAAAATGGTCCAATTGCTGTCAAACTTAACATGTTGCATCACACTCCAACCCTCATCACAGCCATATGACGACTCTCACTTACAGCGCCACCTGGGGGCGTGGCCACGACCATAGGCGTTTATCATGAAACAGGAAGTGAAGTGTAAATAGGTGAAACATGGTTGAATTTGGCTCTAACTTTGCATGCCGCATCAGAGTCCAGTACTCATCACAGCCACACGATGATGACAACCCTCAGCCACAGCGCCACCTACTGGAAACAGGAAGTGAAGTGTAAATAGCCTGCATATACTCAAATTTCACAC
>NW_007578950.1:48322-50317 GCF_000690725.1 Stegastes partitus | reverse complement strand
GAAGTGAAGTGTAAATAGCCTGCATATACTCAAATTTCACACATTTCATCACAATACAAGCCACATTACATATATATGCACACCGACTGTCTCAGCGAGGATCCGCCCAATGTCGCTTGTGGCTTTAATTGTTGTTATTCATGAATTTTCTAATTTAATGTTTTACAAAAAAAACTGAAAAAACAGTAAAGCACATTATTATTCATTGATTAAAAATTAGAGTTATTTACTTGCATTCCTGAACAGAATGATTAGTTTTAGCAGTTGAATGTGATGCTTGATTAATATTTGGCTTCTCAGAGAAGCCCAGTGAGTCGGCTCAGATTTGGGTATAAATATACATTTTCTTAGTATATATTCCATCTATGCATTTGTCTCTGTATCTATAACAAAGGGATTCTGATGACATTTTAAATTCGGTGCATTTTTCCAATAGAACAGAAAGTCACGGATGAACAGTTCACGTTTCTGGCTGTTAATTGGTGTCATTTTGGATTTTTTTTTTGTTGGGATAATGTGCTTTTTAAACCTGCCTGTGTGTTATGGGATGAATAACAACTGATCATAATATATACGGATTTGGTGTGTTTTTGTGAGCCGCAGTAGTTTCTGCCTCGCTGTACGCTGTCATGTCAAAGCTAATAAAACAGTCTATCAGAATCTGGAAGGTGACAGAAGCAAACAGGCGGTTTGTTTGGCAGCAAAGTCGACTCCCAGCTGAATATTCATCAGCACCACCTGCCCTCCTGCACACTGTGTAGCTGCAGCTTCAAAGCCTCGACCACACCAAGGAAACGTGTGTGTGTTGGCTTCGCACTTAGAGGATTTTGTTTCTTTCCTCCTCGGCCCTTGCAGCGACCCCCAGTGGCCCGAGCAGCTTTGAAGATGTTGCCGGTGATGGCAGCGGCGTCCTTCACCCGCTCCTCCTAAACGAGGCCCTCTTCCATCCGGAGAGCCATCTATCAGGATGAAACAAATGAGTCATTACGGCAGCTTACAGAGCATCCCGGCAAGGCTAATTCTGCCCTCCTCTCGAAACGTGTGGGAGTTTTTAATATTGTGGAGAGAAGAAGAACGTGTCAACCGGGGACCAGTTTGGCTTTTCATCAATCTGCCATTTCCTTTCTTTCTTTTTGGTTGTTATTTTTCTCCCCCCTCGCCCACACTGACTGAGGAACAGCGATACAAAGACCCAGAACAAAGCTGTTTTTATTGTACTCCAGCTTAAAAATCAGCTCTTGTTTTGTGGAAACCTCACAGGAAACTTGGACTTGAGAGAGGTGGATGTTTTTCCAATGAAAGCTCTGGGAATATTATGAAACCTCTTTGTTATGCACGTGGAAGTTTTGCTCCTCTTTCATTTTTCTCTTCTTTTGACAAATTACATATCAAAGTTGGGGCTCATTTTTGAACAGATTAACAATTTGAAACAATTGCTCCTCATCATGTTAACTCAGGAAAAATCACGTTTCCTTCAGTGATCCAGAGAATTTTTTCAACCAGCGGTGACGGCTCTCACATAATGTCAGCAAAACAGGGAAATTAAACAGCAGCTACGAATGGTAGCACCAGTAAGCCAACATTTAGCAGTTAAAGAGGCGAAAGTCCACATTTATGTACAACTCAAAGTGCTGGAATGCTTTAATAAAAGACGGATGTAGCATGTGGTCTGCAAAGTGAAGCCAATTCAGAGACACGTAACAACTTCAAAGAGACGTGAAGCGACGACACAATTACACAAAACAACTTCAGAGACAAAAGATGACTTCACGGGCGGCTGTGGCTCAGGTGGTAGAGCGAGTCAGTCGATGATCGGAAGGTCGGCGGTTCGATTCCGCCCTGTAACCTGTTTCATGGTCGTTGTGTCCTTGGGCAAGACACTTCACCCACCTTGCCTGGTGTGAATGCGTATGAATGGATTGTTTGAGGTGGTGGTCGGAGGGCAGGATGGCAGCCACGCCTCTGTCAGTCTGCCCCAGGGCAGCTGTGGCTACA
>NW_007578950.1:46194-47773 GCF_000690725.1 Stegastes partitus | reverse complement strand
TTTAGTGAAACAAAAAACTTCAAAGACACAAAATGACTTAAAAAATGTGCAAAAAATTGTTCTATTTTTAAGTCGTTTTGTAAGGTACGCAAATACAACTTCAGAGACACAAAATGACTTCGAAGAGACAAAATGACTTCAGTAACAACAAACAACATCATAGGGACGCAAAATTACTCCAAAGAGACACAAAACAGTTTCATTGAGAAAATGACTTAAAAAATGCAAAAACTATTTCGGTGACATAAAACCGCTGCACAATGATGCGAAATGACCAAAATTGTTTTAAAAAGACTCACAAAACGACTTCATAGAGGTACACAACGACTTCAGCAACGCAAAACAACTTCAACGAGACGCAAAACAACAGTAAAAACATGCAAAGCGACTTCAGAGACGTGAAACAGATGCGGAAGAGGTTTAAAATGACTTCAGAAACAACGACCAGACTGGAGAGACGTCTATTGACGTTTCTTTCTGAAATGCATCCTGGGAGTCGTAGTTATCTGTACCGCTGTTGACATTAATCTGACCTGATGACAGAGCAGCAGACTTTGATCTGTGAGTCGCCAACATTAAATTAACTGTAATTCTCCATCACACAACAAACTGATCACCAGGTTTCAAAATGTTCTGATATGGGCGACGGGCCGAGTGTTTGCCTGAAAGGGAACGACTGGAGAACGTCAGCGACACGAGGAGGAGGAGACGCTTCACTTCACCTTCCTCTGTTTCCTCTCACTGAGAGAAGGATTATAGAGTCTTATAAAGAATGACTTCCATCTGGACAGAGACCAGTGTGTGTGTGTTTGGGGATTTCTCTCCCTGTAAAACATCTGGAGAAACAATCTGTTGTAAATAAGCAGCAGCGACTTGCCGCCACCCAATAAATAAAAATGGGAGAAGAAGCTGTAGCCGGTTTCTGCTGAATCTACAAACACACTCAGACGCTGTTCTCACACTTGTTCGTTTGTTTTGTGCTGCTGGCGGACATGATGGATACACACCGACACACACATATGTCATGTTGCATGCTGCTGCTGTACACACAAAACTCATTTTAGTTTCAGTGCATTTCAGAGATTCATCTGTTTGTATGAACACGACTTCATGTTTGTACGTGAAGCTGATGTAAACACCATCCTGTCGTAAGATTGGATCCACTCTGGACTGGTGGATCAGAAACACAAATACATTTTTAGAACAGCAGAAGAATAACACAAGAAATAGGACATTTCTGTTGAGATCGGATGTAGAAATTTGTCTAAAATGCAATGTTCTCAATTGTAAACGATTGGGGTTAAGAGTGAAAAAACTGTTTCTTGTTATCTCAGTGTTACAATTATTTATTTGGGTTAAACCACAATAAACAGGTAAAATAATAATAATAATAATAATAATAATGAGAAGAAGAAGAAGAATATACTACACTTCCATTATTAATAAGCTGGCTACAGCAGACGTGATGGCGGTGACGTGATACAGATTCTGCAAATGTCAAAACAGACAAGTCCTCTATTTATATTTTCATATGAGGATTGTGTACATTCATTTTTCATAGAAATGGGTCATTAGGTGT
>NW_007578950.1:37742-45384 GCF_000690725.1 Stegastes partitus | reverse complement strand
CAACTAAGATTAATCAGAATGTTTGAGGTAAAATGATCTTCCACGGGCCAAAATACAAAAAAGGAAAGTTGAAGTGTATAAGGCCAAGGAAGAAGTTTGCTCATATTTGTCATACTTTAGCAAACAACTGTTAAAATTCCTGTGAACTCCAACTCTTTGGTTGAAATCAGAAACTTTTGTCATGGTGGCAGAAATTAAAGCTGACTTTCTGACCCAGTGTTCAGTCCAGGACATCAGGCTGCACGTCCTGTATGTCAGCATGCGTTAGTCGTTCGTGCCTCTTCATGTGGTCCGACAGCTGACAAGCACATTTATGTTTCTGATTCACAGATATTCTTCAGCGTGTGTTTTAAAGAGACCAAATTAACGGCACACACACATATCCGTGCGTCCCCCCCGGGCCTCTCTTGGCGTGCTCTCCCATAATTCCTCTTGTCCACACCACAAAGCACCGTCCCTCAGCAGCCTGCAGTCCATCAGAGAGAAGAGCTCTGAGCCGCCACCGCCATTACGGTGAACGGTGGTTTCTCTCGCGGGACGTGGAGCCGCCACTCTGCCTCTGAACCGAAAACACGGAGCCGCTTGTGTTGTTGTTGTTGTTGCTGCTGTTGCATTTGCTTTTCCTGCGTTCAGATCGACGCGTTGCACAAATAGCATGTTGGCTGCTTAGGTTGGCAGAGACGTAGGTTGTTAATTATGTTTTCCATGCCAAGCATACAATCACACGTTAATTGGAGTTGGAGCAGAGGATTGTGGGAGTGAAGTGAATGATAATGACTGTGTGGTCTTCTGCATCATCATCATCCTCATCATCTTCAGCATCATCAACAGCGAGAAGAGCTGCTTGTGAACACCGAGAGGACGGGAAAAACAAGAACGAGTCTGGAAACGCACAATGTGCAAGATTTAACACAATGAACGAAAAGCACAGAACATACAATAAGCTCAACATATAAAACATGTAATAATTCAACATACAGCACACTGAACATGCAACACTAAGCATAGAACACAATGAACATACAACACACTAAACTTTACAACACGTCATTGAAAACAGTAAACACACAAAGTATGGTGTAAAACATGCAATAAAGCAAAGAATAAACACTGAAAATACAACATTAAGCATATAGCAAACTGAACCCACGACAGATAAGGACAATGTGCTGAATATATAATTACAACAGTTAGTTAAAATGATTAACAACTTTTGTGCTGCACTGTTTCCCTGCACTTTGCTCAATGCATGAATCAATTTACACACCTAGAATGTCTGTATGTATACATGTGTATATATCTGACTGTTTTTAATGTAGATACAACCTTTAGCTGAGGTTCAGGAGCAGCACCACACCTCGACCACTCCCCTTTAGTGTCGTACATCTATGCATACCACTCTTCCCACTTGTTCGTTCTCACTTCTCGTGCATGGAGCAACACACGCCATCGCTCAGCCACGCTGCCAGTCTGAAAGTTTAGAAATCTCAGACTCACGATGAACCCTCCTTCGTCAGCCTCCAGATCTCCTCCACACCAATAAGCCAAATTCACAACGAGGACGCGGAGACAAGGAGATCAGCATCACTTCAGAAACGCCATTAACCGTGTCACTCGTCCCGAAGAGATGACTCCTCTCTCCGTCCTCCAGCAGCATCAGACTCCTCATCCGATCCCAGCTACGACCAGGGAAGTTCTTCTCAGGGAAAACCAAAACATAATCACTCCCTTGTCAACTTTTACTCGCTCTAGCGCTGATGTCCAAAGCAGGTAAGTGTCCAGAGAAGCCGGCGCAGCCAGAAACAATCAGCATGCTCCCACACTCCAACAGATCCTCCGGCAATGTCCCTCCACACCAATAACTCCGACTGGACCGTCATGGGTTTTCAGAAAGCAGGAAGAAAAAGATTATCCGTCACCGTGCTGAAAAACAAAACTAAACTATTCCAGCTTCTATGAAATTCGCAGAGCTGAGGTCACGTGATCACAACAATCCTCCATCCAGCAGACGTCGAGGCTGCATGACGTCATCAAGCTGCCAGTAGCTCTGCCTACTTAAAAAAAAAAAAAAAAGTTGATGACTGAAGTAGTCAAGCCTGCAGAGAAGCCTTCTCATTTGTGCAAAGCACCCAGAAACACCCATCGTGCTCCCCCATTCCCAACATTTCTCCTGACGATGTCTCTCTACTCAAAATCTCTGACCAGATCGCCATTGGTCTTCACAGAGCTTAAGAGAAAGTCTTCACCTGCACTTCATCAATGTCGTTAAGATATTTCATCATCTGACAAACTCCAAGAGCTTTCAACATGTGACAAACCAAAATAGTCCTCTCCCCGTTAGACGCCATGCTGTGCACCTGACCATGACATCACCATGCTCTCCATAGCTCCACCAGGCTTGGTTCATCCTACCAACCAGCAACCTACTCTACGGCAACCTTTTCCCAGCTCCACCACAATAGCCACTTCTGGCCTGGGATACAACTCAGCTATCCTCCCTTGAAACTCCCCAACAACCTTTTCCTTCATGTCTGGCAATGGGCTGCCAGATCCTCCCTTCCATCCCCAACAAACTCTCTCACTCTCTATCGCCACCGGGTTGGAAGTTCCTATCCTCTACTACTGTAAGCGGACACAGGGCTGCCAGCTTTTAGTACAAGAGTTCGACAACAACGTGACTATAATTCTCAACATAGCCCTCCATCCTGGTGGCACAGGTGTCCATCATTCTTCCGTCGAGCCCACTTTCAACAATTCATCTAAGACACCTACTGAGGGTGTTGCTTCTAGGATCCGTATCGTTCCACCTTTTCAGCACGTTCATTCTTAACACGTCACAGGAACAAGGACAGATGAGCCGACCAGCCACCACACGCACCGTCCACAATTCAAAGAAGATCTTCCTTCTTCAATCATCTTCACTTTACAACATCACTCGTAGCTGCTATTCCCAAAGCCCTGAAGCTTCCCACTCCCGTGCTCTTGCCACATGGCGTCGACCAAAAGGAAAACCAGTGCTTCAGTTACAAGGATCAACTACCTGCAACAGTCTTACTGGCCACGCCTCAGCATGGATACCTGCACACGAGCTTCCTCTGCAGCAGCGGTCAATCTCGACAAGCCGGCGCTCACAACCGTTTTGCACCACATCAGTCATCAGTTTTCTGCCTCAACTCCTAACACTGGGATCTCAGTGTCACGAACTACTAACCCAACGTCAATAACCCTTCACACAATGAGATGCCAGATCCTTCGTCACCTTCAGTCCAGATACCAGCAGGTTTTCTCCTTCTGCAGCGGCAGTCACTCTCAAGCTGTTTACCATAACAGCCTCACAAAACATGACAAAGTTACTAATCCTACATCATGCCTGTGGTAGCTTCCATTATTATTATACCTTGTCAACAGCAAAAGATGCCAGTGGCGCATACCTCCATTGGCCATGCCATCAAGCCGTGCAGGAAGCATCCGAATCTGGCATCCAGACCACCTCCACTGGCTCTACTTACGCAAAGGAGCAACAACTTTGAGTGACTATTGTGGATTTTGTCTTTTCTTTAATGGAAGGGTATGAATAAATTTGAGGATGACTGTATCTGCATCCAAGCCAGTACAATCTGGTATTATTCACTTTCACCTTGGGGCTCAAAATTTCCATGATACCTCCGCAGTACAATTTATCATGGTCATTTTCACTGACATCTGTTCGCCAATCCTAAGGCAGCAACACGTTCCAGTCTCTAGCCGGCACCGTGCTGATCCCTGACTAAGCATTTCCCCACACTGCATCAGCTCATCTAGGTCATCACAAACACAACACTCATTCACATCTAACAAACAATCAAGCTTCAGTTTATTTGTGTGGTCCTAGCTCGTGAAATGGAGTTATAATTATTAGCTGAGGTTCAGGACCAGGAACACACCTCAACCACTCCCCTTCCTGTTGTAGGTCTATACATACCACTCTGGCCTTCCCACTTGTTCTTCCCACTTGTTCCGTCTCGCTTCTAGTTCCCAACTCACCCTCCTTTTATTTCTGCTTCCTCTTCCTGTCGTCTCCTTTTCCTAGGGGATCCGCCGGCCCGAGAGGCACTGCTGATCCCTGACGAAACATGTCCCTACACTGCATCAGCTTGTTTAAGTCATCACTGAAGTATTATTGGGTGAGTTAAGAACAACACCACAGAGTAGAGGGAACAGACTTCATATATTTTTCGCATCAGGTGAATCTCATACAAACCGCCACGACAGCTACAGCAGTAGTGATGAGGCTGGTAGCAATATCACTCCGCGGAGTGCAGTATATATTGCATATGAGACATGTTACAACAATCACCAACACAAGGCTCATCCAACAAACAATCGAGCTTCATTTTACTGGTGTGGTCCCAGCTCGTGAATTGGCTGTCTCACTTGACTTTACTGACGAGATTGTCTAGCGCTTAAAAACAGAACTTTTCTGCAATATTGTATTTTATCACAGTAAAAAAACAAAGAGGTGGAGTGTCGTTACTACATTTTGCTCCGTATTGCTTGACAGTAAAATGTGTTGTGTTCTTTGTAAAAGGACACAAAACAAGGGAACTTTATGTTGTGCAAAAGCACCATTTTCGGACTCTACTCAAGTCTCGGTGCTGTTAATTATGTCACTGCTGTCACTTAATTAAAGCGCATCAGATGGATGTCAGTTATTGTTGTGAACATTTTTATGATGAATTGATATTACACTTAGCCTATTTTCAAAAATTAATTAATGAATACAAACACATACTTGCAAAAATGCATCTTAACACTAAAAGATACGGCTTAACACTATAAAATACATTTAATGCTATGAAATATGTCAGAACACTATAAATTATGTCATAACAGGAGAAAATATATATTAACACTAAAATACGCATTAACGCTAGAAAATACATATTAGCACTTAAAAATATATTTAAACGCTATACAGTAACCACCAGAAGTCTGTGGAAATGCGACCAGTCTTCAATAAACCCTCTCATCCGTCTCCAATCTCCTTCGATGCAATGCATGATGGTCCATATTGTTGGTTAGTGACCACTGGCTGGATGCTCCTATAGTGCATTGTGCACTATAAAGGGTGTAACAATAGTAACTTAGCATTCAGAGAGAACTAAAAAAATGGAGAGCACACTATATAGTACGTAACTCTTGATCTAGTACATCCGTTGGTGTTGCTTCTCCTCATCGGCATTTGCAGCATCATTCCCTGCAGCACTGACCATCTTAACACCGTCTCATGTTTTTCCTCCTAAACCCATCTGCATGATCCTCCCAATGGGCCACGAATGCAGCAGCAGATCTTCCTCCCATCATCACCTTGGCGTAGCAGCTGCGTCGGGAGTCACCGGGCTCCGGCGGCGGCGGCAGTGGAGGGTCGTGGCGAGGTGGCAGATGGCGTCTGGCCCTGCGGGGAACTAAACGACCGCTGAGAGGTGAGGGGTTTCCTGCACCAAGCAACAGGGATGGTAGCGATGCTGAGGGGTGAGTTGGGCCTCACCTCGACATCCGTCAGGGCTCAATGTTAATGAGGGGGAGGAACAGGTGAAGGAGGAGGCAGGTGAGGCTCGGGGGAGACCAGGGGGAGCAAGGTGAGAGATATTAGTGATGGTGATAAATAAGAAAACAACGGGAGGCAGAGAGAGAGGGGATGATGCAGCAAGAAGAAAGTAAGAGGCTGCACCGTCCTCAAAACTTCTACTGAATGTATAACTATAAAACATAAATATGCTCAGTATTTCTCACCAAAGCTCTGATTGGGACTGTTTTTTTTTTTTTTTACAAAGTATTGGTTTCATTGTGAGAAACACCACCCACATGTGAACGGCTGGGTGTTTGTGCTCCACACGTTATTATTTAGGTTGAGCTCCATCAGTGTGGGATTACATCACAGTAATTGGATGAATCTTCCCTACAATCAAACAATAAATAAGTAGATTTTTTTTTTTTTAACCTGAACTGTGTATGTGTTACTGTACTACGATGTGTTTAGTGGCCCTCAGCTGTGTCTGCCAGGCACAGGTCAGAATCACAAGGATTGGCCAAATTTGCAAACACACAAAGTACTTTCATAAAATAAAAGGTGAATTTAAACATGGTCAACACAATACAAAAGGAAAATGAGTGTGTATCTGCTATGGACATGTGTAAAAGAGCTGTTTGAAGTGAGTTTTAGCGCAACGCACATGTACTAACAAGAAACACAAAGTTATTTACACCTTATCTGCATGTAGGTGGTCTTTACCTTTGTATTTAGAAATAAAACCAAATGCATCAGTTACTACGAGGCAGGGAGTCAAACAGGGAATGTTAAAATAAAGCAGGAAATAAACAGACTATTACATTGAGATGAAAACATAGATCTGACACTCCACATCTACACCTGATACAGGCCATCCTCAAAAACTGAGTGACTGAGCAAGAAGGAGACTAGTGAGGGAGGCCACCAAGACACCTGTGACTCCTCTGAAGGAGTTACAAGCTTCAGCGGCAAAGATGGGAGAGCTCATGCCTACAGCTGTTGCCTGTTCCTTACACGAGGGCAGGAAATGTCAAAATAAAACAGGAATCAAACAGCACAAAACCCACACCATTACATTAAAGAAACCTAGGTTTCCTGATTATGATAATAAAAAAGATATTGTGGTGACAAAAACAAGAGCTGAACAATGTGCATAAAAATCATATTGCAATTTTTTTGACAGCTATTGTGATCTGAATTTGATTTTAATGCAGATGGTTGCTTTTTGTTTTCCCATTTAAAATGAATTCAGACGTTCCTTGATGTCTTACCTGTTTGGAAACGCTGTCACTGATCATGATTTTTTATTTATTTTTTGCTTTGGATGAGTTATATGGTACAGAATGTGAAAGTAAAAGACAGAAATGAAAACACTAGAAAAGTGAAAGCAGTAGAGAAACTGAGAGCAGAGGATGAAAACGGCATTCCTCTGGGTTTGACGTCGGGCTCCTAAAGCTTCTACAATTTTAAAACCATGAGAAGAAAAGACAGAAAAAGCAGCCTGTGATCAGAAATTACCCTCCTCCATCCCTCCAGGAGCTCCAGTCCATCATCCCCTCTCCCATCATGCTTCACCTGACACAACATTACAGATGCATTATGGGATCTAAGAGAGGAGGGCGAAGGGACACAGAGCTTCATGAATATTTGATAAAACATGAGACGACCAAACAGAGGTCGTCAGGAGAGGAGGAGGTCATCAATATTACATCAGCGCGCCACATGGACTCCCTCCTCCCGCTTTTATTTCTTCTCTTTGTTTCAGGGAAATTTAGGGAAGTTTGAAGAAAACAGAAAGTTTATCCTCAGCCCACCTCTCTGCTGCTGCTGCTGCTGCTGGAATATTCCAACACTGTTAAAACAGGTTGCTGATGATGTGGTTCTTTACAGAGTGTCCTTTGTCCCAACATGGCGGTTACCTGCAGGGTATAATGTCATAGCTCCATAATGTCTTCTTCTCTCTTTTTTTTTTGCTTTTAATTTTTTGTGGATCAATACATGAAGTGAGGACATTGGAGATATGCATGAGTGGCTCTAGAGATAATCAGTAACAGATTTCTACTAAGTAATGTCAATTAATTAAACATCTACAAC